>NW_028225182.1:46344436-46489436 GCF_052327205.1 Somniosus microcephalus | reverse complement strand
ATGGAGATAGATAGAGAGATAGATAGAGAGATAGATAGAGAGATAGATAGAGAGATAGATAGAAAGATAGATAGATAGAGAGCGATAGATGGAGAGAGAGATAGAGATAGATAGAGAGATAGATAGAGAGATAGATAGAGAGATAGATAGAAAGATAGATAGATAGAGAGCGATAGATGGAGAGAGAGATAGAGATAGATAGAGAGATAGATAGAGAGATAGATAGAGAGATAGATAGAGAGATAGATAGAAAGATAGATAGATAGAGAGCGATAGATGGAGAGAGAGATAGAGATAGATAGAGAGATAGATAGAGAGATAGATAGAGAGATAGATAGAAAGATAGATAGATAGCGAGCGATAGATGGAGAGAGAGATAGAGATAGATAGAGAGATAGATAGAGAGATAGATAGAAAGATAGATAGATAGAAAGCGATAGATGGAGAGATAGATAGAGAGATAGATAGAGAGATAGATAGAGAGATAGATAGATAGAAAGCGATAGATGGAGAGAGAGATAGAGATAGAGAGATAGATAGATAGAGAGATAGATAGACAGATAGATAGAAAGATAGATAGAGAGATAGATAGAGAGCGATAGATGGAGAGAGAGATAGAGATAGATAGAGAGATAGATAGAGAGATAGAGAGAAAGATAGATAGATAGGGAGCGATAGATGGAGAGAGAGATAGAGATAGATAGAGAGATAGATAGAGAGATAGATAGATAGATAGATAGATAGATAGAGAGCGATAGATGGAGAGAGAGATAGAGATAGATAGAGAGATAGATAGAGAGATAGATAGATAGAAAGCGATAGATGGAGAGATAGAGATAGATAGAGAGATAGATAGAGAGATAGATAGAGAGATAGATAGATAGAAAGCGATAGATGGAGAGAGAAATAGAGATAGATAGAGAGATAGATAGAAAGATAGATAGAAAGATAGATAGATAGAAAGCGATAGATGGAGAGAGAGATAGAGATAGATAGAGAGATAGATAGAGAGATAGATAGAAAGATAGATAGATAGAAAGCGATAGATGGAGAGAGAGATAGAGATAGATAGAGGGATAGATAGAGAGATAGATAGAAAGATAGATAGATAGAAAGCGATAGATGGAGAGAGAGATAGAGAGCTAGATAGAGAGATAGATGGATAGCTAGAAACAGATAGATAGACAGACAGATAGAGAGAGAGAGAGAGAGATAGAGAGAGTGCGAGGTAGAGAGAGATAGATAGAAATAGCGAGGTAGATAGATAGAAAGATAGACAGACAGATAGATAGATAGATAAATAGAAATAGATAGACAGACAGATAGAGATAGTGAGAGAGATAGAGAGAGATCGAGATAGATAGATAGAGAGATAGATAGAAATAGATAGAAAGAGAGATAGATAGAAATAGATAGATAGACAGAGAGATAGATAGAGAAATAGAAAGATAGACAGATAGATAGATAGAAAGATAGATAAATAGAAATCAATAGATAGATAGATAGACAGAGAGATAGATAGATAGAGGGAGAGAGTGAGAGATAGATAGATGGATAGATAGATAGAAATTAATAGATAGATAGATAGAAGGAAAGATAGACAGATAGATGGATAGAAATAAATAAATAGATAGATAGATAGACAGGCATACAGATAAATAGACAGATAGATAGCTGATAGATAGATACTTTCTTAGGGATAGAGAGGTACATAAACATAAAGCAGTGGAGAGTCAACAATACCTAAGAATTGTTTGCGGGAGATTTTGATTGATTTGTAGTAAGATAAAACTAACGGTATATATTGTTAAATTGCATTCACTGTGCTGAGGGTTATAAAGTATAGATTTCATTAAATTCAAGTGCTAATCGCATCCGGGACTGAGCTGCCCACAGAGCAGTTTATCGGAGTATATATTTGAGTACTATCCTCACGCTATTTAGGGAGATCGAGGTTCGGCCACCCTGTAGCTTGAGATCAATAATTGTACTGAGTGGTCTCCTGAAGCCCTGCGTGTTCCTTGTATCAATTCATATAATAACATCTCTAAAACTAAGACTCTGCATTTAGAATCTTAATTCCGAGCTGTTTTCTCTAATTATATTAATTAACAGCTGGGTTAGCTGGAGGGTGTGTTTTAACTTAAGGTGCCGTTCTAGTTTGAGGTGATGTTTTAGTTTCTAGCACTGGGTTAGTTTTAGCCGCCGTACAAGTTTGAGACACTTATCTAGTTTTAGTTGCTGCTACTGTGTCAGTTTGAGGCGGTATTAGTTTGATTTACTGCATTACTTTCAGGTCGTTCCAGGTATTTAGCTTGAGGTGATCAATTATGTTGAGGTGCTGAATTTGTTTGTGGTGCTGCATTAGTTTGAGGTGTTGTATTGGTTTGAGGTGCTGTATTATTCTGATGTGTTGTATTAGTTTGAGGGGCTGTATTAGTTTGAGGTGCTGTATTAGCTTGAGGTGCTGTATTAGTTTGAGGTGCTATATTAGTTCGAGGTGCTGTATTAGTTTGAGGTGCTGTATTAGTTCGAGGTGCTGTATTAGTTTGTGCTGCTGTAATAGTTTGTGGTACTGTATTAGTTTGAGGTGCTGTAATAGTTTGTGGTACTGTATTAGTTTGAGGTGCTGTATTAGTTTGAGGTGCTGTATTAGTTTGAGGTGCTGTATTAGTTTGTGGTGCTGTATTAGTTTGAGGTGCTGTATTAGTTTGTGGTGCTGTAATAGTTTGTGGTACTGTATTAGTTTGAGGTGCTGTAATAGTTTGTGATACTGTATTAGTTTGAGGTGCTGTATTAGTTTGAGGTGCTGTATTAGTTTGTGGTGCTGTAATAGTTTGTGGTACTGTATTAGTTTGAGGTGCTGTAATAGTTTGTGGTACTGTATTAGTTTGAGGTGCTGTAATAGTTTGTGGTGCTATATTAGTTTGAGGTGCTGTATTAGTTTGAGGTGCTGTATTAGTTTGAGGTGTTGTATTAGTTTCTGGTACTGTATTAGTTTGAGGTGCTGTATTAGTTTGAGGTGTTAGATTTTTTCGAGCTATTGTATTAATTTCATATAATGTATCATTTTGAGAATTTTTATTAGGTTGAGGTGAAGCATTAGTTTTAACATCTGTAATAGTTTGAGGGGCTGTATTCGTTTGAGGTGCTGAATTAGTTTTAGGCATTGTATTCGTTTCAGGTTCTGTATAAGGTTGATGTGCTGTATTAGTTTGAGAAGCTACATACATTTGCAATATGTTGTTGTTATCCTTAAGAAGCTATAGTTCCAATTAATGCCTGAACATCCCGTTGTGCGAATGGAGCCTGTTTGTCGGACAGGGCTACATCCAAGGAAGGAGTGTGGTTAGGAGATAAGGGAAGTGATACTCTGGTAACAAGGTCGGGTAATATAAAGAGAAAATGCTGGAAACACTCAGCAGGTCAGGCAGCATCTGTGGAGAGAGAAACAGAGTTAACATTTCCGGTCGATGACCTTCCATTAGAAGGTGGGCAGTTGTGTCACGTAGAAGAGGCGAGGAAAAGATGTAAAAGTGGCCTTTGGAACCGATACTTTAGAATCCGATAAAGGTTTGATCAACTTGTATCTCGAACTCGGAACTATAACGTATTTGAGTTCTCCGGTTAAAATTAGCGAGGGTTTGTCTAAATGCTGTTGTTAATTATAAGTGTAATTATTGCGGGATTAATAACTCTGACATTTAATGTTGCGAACCCTTTCACTGCACTGCGCGTTTTCCAGCTGTGCTCGGAGCGCCGTCCCCTTCAATCCATCGCTCACAGGGACTGTTCCATTCAGCGTTTCTATTCTCTGGCCCTTGGTGAAATTTCATAGATTGAAAGCGACGTGTCTCACCCCAAGCTCGTCACCGACTCGCTAACCGCTGCACAGCGACCACACTCTGCTCCCGTGAGATGGAAGCCCAGGTGCTGTTTCAAGCTCGAGTGCAGTTACAAGCAGAACTCATTCAAAGAAAGTCCAAGTCATTGAGGCGCCTGATTCTTTGCACCTTCCCAAAGTGTTGAGATTCATGTGGGGGTGATTTGGGCACGCCTTTCCCCACATTACAACACTTCAATGGTTATAAAGCGCTTTGGGACGTCCTGAGTTCGTGAAAAGCTCTGTATCAATGCCAGTGTTTTTTTTTGGCAAAAGTTCGAACAGCAAGTTCATAATTCGCGGGCAAAACAAAGGCTCGTCCGGGATTGGAACCCGGGACCTCTCGCAAGTTTCAACCAATAAACCCCGAAACGAGAATCATACCTCTAGACCAACGAGCCAACTGACAGATATTGTTGGAGATAAAAGCTAACCATTGTAAAACCATTTTTTCTGTGTAGTTGTTCTTGATGATCAGAGCACTTGAGACCGAGACAATGACTTTGCCCTTTGGACCTGTCTTCTGAAGCGCCGCCCGGTCCCAGGCCTACAGTTAATGAGCTGCGGTTCAGATATTGGATGGGAGAAAAATTGATAAAGAGGAGGTACTAGAAAGTCTGGCTGTAAACCTTTTGTTTATATTCTCTTCTGGACGCCGGTTAGCTGCCGCTCTCTTTTTCCCATAACATGCTGAAAACCAAGGAGCCGACTGGTTAAAAGTAGTGGAGATAAGAGGTAACTATTGTAAAAACCATTTTGTGTATGTGGCTATTCTTGATGAGCAGAGCACTTGAGACCGAGAGAGTGACTTTGCCTTTTCAACCTGTCTTCTGAAGCGCCGCCCGGGCCCACTCCTACAGTTAATGAGCTGTGGTTGAGATATTGGATGTGATAACAATTGTTAAAGAGGAGGTACCAGGAAAGCTGGCTGTATTTATGTCCATAAGTCACCAGGACCAGATCAAATGCATCCTAGGATGCTCAGGGAAGCACAGGTGGAAATTGGGAAGTTACTGGCCACAACCTTCCAATACTCATTGGATACGGGGGTGGTGCTCGACGTCTGGAGAATTGCAAATGTTACACCCTTGTTCAAAAAGGTGTGTAAGGTTCAACCCAGCAACTACAGGCCAGTCAGCTTAACGTCGGTAGTCAGGAAGCTTTTAGACAGGATAATCCTGGACAAAATGACCGGTCACTTGGACAAGTGTGGATGAATTAAGGAAAGTCTGCACGGATTTGTTAAAGGCAAATCGTCTTTTACCAAGTTGATTGAATTTTTTGATGAGGTGAAAGAAATGGTTGATGAGGGAAATGCGGTTGATGTGGTGAACATGGACTTCCAAAAGGCATTTGATAAAGTGCCGCATAACAGGATTGCCAGCAAAGTTGAAGCCCATGGAATAAAAGGGACAGTGGCAGCATGTATGTGAAATAGGCTAAGAGACAGGAAACAGAGTAGTGGTGAACGGTTATTCCTCTGACTGGAGGAAGATGTTCCCCAGGGGTCGGTACTAGGACCACGGCCCATCTTGACATATATTAATTATTTGGAGTTAGGTGTCCAGGGCACAATTTCAAAATTTGCTGATGATACAAAACTTGGAAGTATAGTGAGCAGTGAGGAGTGAAGTGATCGACTCCAAGTGGACATGGACAGGCTGGTGGAATGGGCGGACATGTGGCAGATGAAGTTAAATGCAGAAAACTGTGAAGTGATACATTTTGGTTGGAAGAATGAGGAGAGGCAATATAAATTAAAGGATACATTTCCAAAGTGGGTGCAGGGACAGAGAGAACTGGGGGTATATGTGCACAAATCATTGAAGGTGGCAAGACAGGTTGAGAAATCAGCTTAAAAAGCTTACGGAATCCGGGGCTTTTCAAATAGAGGCATAGAGCACAAAAGCAAGGAAGTTACGATGAACCTTTATAAAACACTTGTTCGGCCACAACTGCAGTATTCATGTTCCAGAAAATGTTATTCTGACAATAACCGGTCCTGTTAAATTGAACAAAAGTTGCACAAGATTCCTGGTGACATAAGCAATGAACATTTTAAACCAGACTCCTGAAATACAATGGGCCTGGAAATTGCGATCGGTGGCTCGCCACCGGCTAACGCCTCGGAATCGAAAAACAAATACGAATTACCTGGTGTCTCCGGAGCTTCGGACTCTTGCCGCCCTGGGCCTGCTTGCGTCCGCCTACATAAAGGCCCACGGATCCCAGGGGCGCACATGGTTCGCAAGCATCTCTGGGGTCACATGGCCCAGGCCAACCAATCAAAAAGGGGGAATCCTATGAGGCTAATGGGGATTCCATTTATGTATGGAATCCTCAAAACCACAATCGAAATCTCCAAATAAAAAACATTTCACACCACGGAAATAAAAATAAATGATCACTTGTTCAAACTTAATGAAATTAATTAAACATTTAAAATACAATTTTTAATTTTATGAAATATAAATTTGAACATTTTAAAGCGGGCCAGAATTTACCTAAACGAATTTAAAATGTATGTATGTTTATATCATTAAAAAAAATATTTTAACATTTATTTTCACCCGTGCACTGGCAAAAGAAGGTCTTACGCCTGCTATTAGGCTGGATAGCTCTTTCGACCAATGTGGACACTAAGAACCGAATGGCCTCCTTTTGTACCGTAAATTTCTATGATTCTATTACCTGGTGTAAGGGTTTCCTGGGCATTCGCTGGGCAGTAGTTAGCCCAACTCTGCACCAGCAAAAGTGATGTTGCAGCAGATGCGGTGGATCTGTCCAAGCGAAACTTGACAGATCACAAGTTCTGGGCTTTCGGGCGTGCGGAAACCTGGAACTTGCGGGGTGGTTCTGAAGGCGTACGAGAGCCTACGCTGTGCATTCGCTGTCGGAAGCACCGTAAAACCCGGGCCATGGTGTAAAATGAGATATGCATAACAATTCATCACATAGAAAGCACAATACACGTTATTGAAGCATCTTTAGCATTTAATTCATTCTGCAAATTAAGATTATCGGTTAATTAATGCTAATTAAAACATTTGTTCACATTAGATACATGTAAGTAATTTTAACAAGTTAGTTTAAATTAATTAGAGACTGTTACAAAAATTATTTCGCTGATCGGGAATCGAACCCGGGTCGCGGCGGTAAGAGCGCCGAATCCTAACCACTACACTACTAGGGAACACGGAAGTCGAATGCGATAATTGTACATAGAATGGGTCAATCCGTATTGGATACAAATTCATTTTTGATTGTTCACATCTAAAAGCATTTCATGACTCTGCGGCTTACAAATCGAGTTACATGTACCTGAAATATTTTCTCAATTATTGGGGTGCATTTATCTTCATTCGAAACCTCAGTAAAATGCTCCAACCTCGTCTGTTTCCCTCATACCGGCTGTGCAACATCCACAAATCAAATGTAATCTCACACGGCGCGCTGGCCTCTACCAGTTCTATATGTGTATATAGAGAATTAATGACGAAAGGTCATCGACCTAAAGATTACACATACATGTAAAATAATTATAAGCAGCAGAGCCATGAACTTCATTTACATGTAATACAAGTCAGAAACATACTTGTATTTCTATTTCTATAGCATTCTGGACACAACATCGAGTTCAACAATTTCAGGCCATAACCTCTGCTCCTATTTTCTCAGATGGCAGCTGTTGATGATTCTGCCATTCCCATTTACACCTCCTCTGGTCCCATCTCTCCTTCCTTTACTTGTCCCATTGACATCTCCTTTTGCCTCGCACCTTCATCCCTTTTGTCGTTTAATCTCTCCTGCCTTCCACCTTATCACTAATATTGCCTCTTGCTGTTTCCTCCTCTCCCCCATTTGCCTAAAATCTGTTTCATCTCTAACCTTTCCCAGTTCTGACGAAAGGTCATCGATCTGAAACGTTAACTCTGTTTCTCTCTCCACAGATGCTGCCTGACCTGCTGAGTATCTCCAGCATTTTCTGTTTTTATGTCAGATTCCCAGCCTCTGCAGTATTTCGCAATTGCATACTTTACTCCGAATAGACTCAAATGCATTGATAAATATTGTGACGGTGCAATGCAACGTTCCCTAGTGGGGAGGATTCAGCGTTCTCTTGGAGTTTATTCCAGGTCAGGGGAGTAACAGTTTTTACTTCGAGACCTGATTAAAATAAATTACATGACTTTCATGTGGAAAAAAGAATAATTGGTTTAAACATCATTTATTAATCCATAAAGTTATTTTGTAGAAATTCAATCATTTATTTAGCCCTCAGCATGCGATGAACCTTTATCCCTATCTCATTGTATTTTAGGAGCCTTGGTTTAAAATGTTGAGTGTTTATGACACGCACCCAGCCCCAGAATCGCCACTGTGAAAGTAGGAAATTGCTCGAAATACACAACAGGGCGGGCAGCTTGTGAAAAACAATTAAACTTTTGGCGTGTAGAATTTTCATAGAAATGGAACCAGCTTCGTGTGACAATATGAGCTGTGAGTGTGTGTACATGGGTGGCCTGTTTCTGTATCAAGCGAGTGTTTGTGTTCTGATGCGATCCTTTGCATGTCAATGAGTCATAGAGTCTAAGCGGCACAGAAGGAGGCCATTCGGCCCTTCCAGTCCGTGCCGGCTCTCTGTGGAGCAATCCAGTCAGTCCCATTCCCCACGCTCTATCCCCGTAGCGCTGCAAGTTTATTTCCCTCAAGTGCCTATCCAGTCTCCCTTTGTGTGTCAGTTGTACATTTAATTTCTTGACTTTTATCATATGCATCAGGTTATCAATATATAAATATCTGTGTTTGAAAGTGAGATTCTTCTAAATGGATTTTGGGTGTATCAGACATAAAGAGCCAGAACATGCTTTTTGAATGAGACAGATTCCCCCAAATAAATGAATCAATAACACAGATGCATGTAAATCTTGGATAAGTGCCTGAAGGAAATAAAATGTGCTGGGCTACGGGGAGAGGGCGGGGGAGTGGGACTAGCTGAAGGGCTCTTGCAGAGAGCGACACGGGCTGGACGGGCCGAATGGCCTCCCTCTGTGCTGTTACCATTCTCTGATTCTATGATGTAGATCTGTAAGTGATGAAAGGCGACTACAGTGTTTCACCACCACCTCGGAGATGGGCAATAAATGCTGGTCTTGCCAGCGAGACCTACATCCCAGGAACAAATATAAAAAATATATCTAATACTCATTGTTGTGAGTTAACAAATAAGATATTAATTGTCCAGACTGATATGAGCTGTAAAAGAACAGTGACCCCGACGTGATTTGAACACGCAGCCTTCTGATTTGGAGTCAGACGCGCTACCGTTGCGCCACGAGGTCTAGTCAGTTTTTGTTGTGTATTCAAGTTCATATATACAGAAGTATCATACCTGGTTCCTGGTGGTCGAATGACACTCACCCGCTTTCGATTCTCAATCAAAGAATTTATGTTGACACAAGATTTGGGAACAGTAAATTGCAGAAAGATAATTCAAGTCTGTGAGACGAGTAATAATTGCTTTAATCTTGGTTAATAAATCCATTACTTTCTGTTACAGATTTCGGTTACAGACGCTCTTTGCGTGACGTTTGTTCCGCGTTTAATTTTACAAACTGGGTGAGATCGCTGATCGCGGGGAGACAGTGGGAGCTTCAACGGCCCCACTGTCAGGATGTGGAAGGATTGACGTTCGGGGTGTGTGGGGGGACCAGTGACATTTTTTGTAAAGCGCAGCGGGGGAGAAGGACAGAGCATTCAGTGTGGGACAGAAGTTGTTTAAATTGAGGCAACCCATTGCCGACCAGCACAGAGGGAGTTAACTGACTCAGTAGCCCTTTGCTGCTGCTTCAGAGCCGGTGATTTCCACATTGTAGCGGTTATCAAGTTCGAGCCCGGGTGGAAACATATATTTTTTAAACTTGCTGTGGCGAACATCCAGAGGCGAATTTATTCTCCTGTCAAAAGGGCCACAGCGGCTTCTACCTTGTTCTTTAATTGCTCTTTATTTCACTTCACTGAGTTAGATATATTTCTTAAGGCTAAAGAGATCAAGGGATATGGGGAGAAGGCAGGGACAGGGTACTGAATTTGAATGATCAGCCATGATCTCATTGAATGACGGAGCAGGCTCGAGGGGCCGAATGGCCTACTCCTGCTCCTAATCTTCTATGTTTCTATGAAAAGATAACTTTGAGTGAGAGAAAACGGATCCAGAAATGTAATCCATTAATCTGCAGGGTGGCCGTCAGTAAGAAGCCTTTTCTCTCTGGATCCGGTAGCGGATCTGGTTTCAGGCTCAAGATTGCCGGTACTGTCGATAGATTTTTGTTGAGTAAGGGTATTAAGGGTTAAGGAACCAAAGCGGGTAGAGGGAGTGAAGATACAGACTAGCCCTGATCTAATTCAATGACGGAACAGGCTTGAGGGAATGAATGGCCTCCTCCTGTTCCTATGGAGTCGCTGCAATACAATGTACCCGAGTGCTGGACGGTTTCTGGTGTGTAATGGTTATCGCATTCCGCTAACACACGAAAACTCAATGGTTCGAAAGTGGGTAGAGGCAATTTAATGCCTTTTCTCCATTCAAGTTTACTAAATATGAAAACAGGAATAATTTATATGCTTGTTTAAGTACAAATAAAACACGCATTGTCAGGCGAATTATACCTTTCAAATGGCACCGTTACAGTGAGTGAAGTAATTCTGAATGATATTTACCATATCGGTCACAGTTTGGATTGCGGTACTTTAAGCAGGGTTTGGGGAAAGTTGGCATGATTTAGGGCATCTCCCCCTCGCGTGTCGCTACATGAAAGAGGTTGAGAATGTGGAAGCAAAACAACACAGATTAATAGGAAAACACAGGGTCAGCGACGGGATTCAAAGTGTAGTTTCAGTCGGGCTGTCTGGGTGTCCTTTCAATAAGAAACAAAGAAAGCGCGTCTCCAAAAATGTCCCACACCGTGTTATGATTCAGGAAACTGAGACAGCGGGTAGAAATAGAGACATAAAAGCAGAGTGATATAGAGAAGAGTAAGAGAGAAGAGGGAAAATACTGTTTCCACGGAGAACGAATGCAGAGACTCCTCTGCTGCGCCTGGAGTGGCCTCCTGCAGCCCGGATACATTAACATCCCAACAGCTCATTAACTGTAGGAGTGGGACCGGACGGCGCTTCAGAAGACAGGTCGAAAAGGCAAAGTCACTGTCTCGTCTCAAGTGCTCTGCTCATCAAGAATAGCCACACACACAAAATGGTTTTAGAATGGTTACCTCTTATCTGCACTAGCGCCAATCAGTTGTCTCTTTGGTCTAGGGGTATGGTTCTCGCTGCTTAAAACTTGCGAGATATCCTGGGTTGAAATCCTGGACGTGCACTACTTTTGTCCGCGGATTTTGAACTTGCAGTTGAAACTATTGCAAAGAAAGACTTGCATTGATACAGCGCTTTTCACGAATTCAGGACAGTCCAAAGCGCTTTACAACCATTGAAGCACCTTTGAAGTGTTGTAATGTGGGGAAAGATGTGCTCAAATTCCCCCCACGTGAATCTTAGCACTTTGGGAAGGAGTTCGGTGCAAAGACTCAGGCTCCTCAATGACGTGGACTTTCTTTGAACGAGTTCTGCTTGTAACTGCACTCGAGCTTGAAACAGCTCCTGGGCCTCCATCTCACGGGAGCAGAGTGTGGTCGCTGTGCAGCGGTTAGCGAGTCGGTGACGAGCTCGGGGGCGAGACACGTCGCTTTCAATCTATGAAATTTCACCAAGGGCCAGAGAATAGAAACGCTGAATGAAACTGTCCCTGTGAGCGATGGATTGAAGGGGACGGCGCTCCGAGCACAGCTGGAGAACGCGTAGTGCAGTAAAAGGGTTCACAACATTAAATGTCAGATTAATTAATCATGCAATAATTAGACTTATAATTAGCAACAGTATTTAGACAAATCCTTGCGAATTTTACCGGAGAACTCAAATACGTTGTAGTTCCGAAATCGATATACAAGTTAATCAAACCTTTATCGGATTCTAAAGTATCTGTTCCAAACGTCACTTTTACATCCTTTCCTCTCCTCTTCTACGCGGCTCCTCAAACTATTACAGCTGTTCAAATGGATGCATCACCTCACCTAATACAAATTCTCAAACTGATACACTATCTCAAATTAATACAACACCTCAAAATAATGTAGCACCTCAAACTAATACAGCACCGCAAACCAATTCAGCTCCTCAAACTAATGCAGCACCTCAAACTAATCGAACACCTCAAACTAATACAGGTCAAACTAATACGGCACATCAAACTAATGCAGCTCCTCAAACCAATTCAGCTCCTCAAACTAATGCAGCACCTCAAACTAATCGAACACCTCAAACTAATACAGGTCAAACTAATACGGCACATCAAATTAATACAACACCTCAAACTAATACAGCACCTCAAACCAATACACCCCAAACTAGTACACCTCAAAATAATACACTACCTCCAACTAATACAAATTCTCAAACTAATACACGATGTCATAATAATACAACTCCTCAAGCTAATACATTATGTCAAAATAATACAACAGCTAAAAATAATACAGCCCCTCAAAATAATATCGCACCTCAAACTAATGAAAAACATCAAAATAATACACCTCAAAATAGTACACTACATCAAACGAATACACAACCTCAAACGAATACAGCAACTCAAACTAATAAAGCACCTTAAACTAATACAGCACCTCAAACTAATACAGCACCTCAAACTAATAAAGCACCTCAAACTAATACAGCACCTCAAACTAATAAAGCACCTCAAACTAATAAAGCACCTCAAACTAATACAGCACCTCAAACTAATACAGCACCTCAAACTAATACAGCACCTCAAACTAATACAGCGCCTCAAACTAATACAGCACCTCAATCTAATACAGCGCCTCAAACTAATACAGCACCTCAAACTAATACAGCACCTCAATCTAATACAGCACCTCAAACTAATAAAGCACCTCAAAACAATAAAGCACCTCAAACTAATACAGCACCTCATTCTAATACGGCACCTCAAACGAATACAGCGCCTCAAACTAATACAGCGCCTCAAACTAATAGAGCATCTCAAACTAATACAGCACCTCAAACTAATACAAGATTCAAGATTCAAGATTCAAGATCATTTTATTGCCATATGTAACTAGTACAATGGAATGCTTACTCCCCACTCACTCCCACAATACAAGCATCTATATATATAAATCGGTCGATCTGTCTGTCATTCTGTCTGTCATTCTGTCATTCTGTCTATCTGTCATTTCCTGTGCATCTGTCGGGCTATGCGCTCGAAAGTTACAGGGCGTACCTACGCGCGCGTTACCTCCAAAGAAAGCTTACGCTTCAGAGACGGTTTTAAGCATATTTACTTTTCGGTCGGACGAAAATTATTCGTGCCTTATGCAAAAAACCTTCCAAATTAAACTCATTATCTGCTAGCATTGATTGACTGACATCAAGGTTCCACCAATCCTGTTTCGTCACGATTGACCAATCCTACAGTACGGTCCCCTGATGGTTGGCCAATCGGTGTGTGTGTGGGCGGGACTATTCGTTTTCATCTCGGGGAGCTGCCAGCCATTGTTTCACTACCAGCTCTGTTCAGCTTGCAGCTCAAATGACTTCAGCTTCCAGCTAAAACGACTTTCCAAGTTAGTATCTCTTTTAAAAATAACATAAGATTTACCAAAAACGTTTTATAAGTACTTTCACTTTCATTTTTCAACCTTTTAAAAGGTAGACATACAGGGACACAGACAGGGCCCTAAACCTACCACTCGATTTAAAATGTTGCCCAGCACCAGATTCACAAAGGGACACAGACAGGGCCCCAAAGCCATAAGTAGTTTCACTTTCATTTTTCAACCTTTTAAAAGGTAGACAGACAGGGACACACACAGGGCCCTAAAGCCTGCCACTCGATTTAAAATGTTGCCCAGCACCAGATTCACAAAGGGACACAGACAGGGCCCCAAAGCCATAAGTAGTTTCACTTTCATTTTTCAACCTTTTAAAAGGTAGAAAGACAGGGACACACACAGGGCCCTAAAGCCTGCCACTCGATTTACAATGTTGCCCAGCACCAGATTCACAAAGGGACACAGACAGGGCCCCAAAGCCATAAGTAGTTTCACTTTCATTTTTCAACCTTTTAAAAGGTAGACAGACAGGGACACACACAGGGCCCTAAAGCCTGCCACTCGATTTAAAATGTTGCCCAGCACCAGATTCACAAAGGGACACAGACAGGGCCCCAAAGCCTGGCACTCGATTTAAACCGCCTGCCCCAAAACAGCCCCGGCAACGCTGGGCTCCCCAGCTAGTATAATATAAAAGCAAAAAAATAAAAACAAGTATAAATAAAAACAATAAGCAAATAAGCAAAAAGTATAGCAATAACAGTCCAAGTTGCAGGATATGATGAATAGTGCAAAAAAGCCTCAATTACCACTGGAAATAATAGTAATGTAATATGATAAATATATGGTAATATAAGTATAATATATATATTTACATAAACATATAATTATAATATATGGGGCAGTGCGATTAGCAGTTCAGTAGGTGCACTGCCTGTGGATAGAAACTGTTCTTAAACCTGCTGGTCCTGATTCGGATGCTGCGGTACCGACGTCCAGACCACAGGAGGGCGAACAGTTTGTGCCCAGGGTGATTGGGGTCCTGGATGATAGAGCGGGCCTTGTTCTGGCACCTGGTCTGGAAGATCTCCTCGATGGACGGAAGTGCGCACCCGATGATCTTTTCTGCCGTATTCACAACTCTCTGGATGGCTTTCTTGTTCTGTGCAGTGGTGTTACCATACCACACATTGACACCACTCGTCAAGGACACTCTCTATGGTGCCACGGTAAAAGTTCACAAGCCACTGTGTGCTTATGCTGCATTTCCTCAGGCACCATAGAGGGTAAAGGCGCTGGTGTGCCTTCTTCAGCATAGCCTCAGTATTATGGTTCCAGGCCAGGTCATCAGAGATCTGCAGACCCAGGAATCGGAAGCAACTGATGACTCCCACTGGTGTCCCGTCTATGCTGATGGGGCGATGGTTCCCTTGGTGGCTTCTGAAGTCCACGATCAGCTCCTTAGTTTTTCCAACGTTCAGGGCAAGGTTGTTGTCATTGCACCATCTCATCAGCTGGACTATCTCATCTCTGTACTCCGTCTCGTCATCGTTGCTTATCAGGCCAATTACTGTGGTGTCGTCGGCAAACTTGATAATCCGATTATCGCTGTGTATGGCTGTACAGTCATGTGTAAACAGAGAGTACAGCCAAGGACTGAGGCAGCAGCCTTGTGGCGCTCCGGTGTTGAGAACCAGAGTGGATGAGGTGTTGTTCGCTATTTTCACCACTTGAGGCCTACCAGTCAAGAAATCCAGAATCCAAATGCAGATGGGGGTGCCCAGGCCTAGGTCCCTCAGTTTCAGGACCAACTTGGAGGGCATAATAGTATTAAATGCAGAACTGTAGTCAATGAACAACAGTCTGACGTAAGTGTCCCTCCTGTCTAGGTGTTCCAGGGCAGTGTGTAGAGTTAGGGAGATGGCATCGTCTACAGACCTGTTCGCCCTATATGCGAACTGGAACGGGTCCAAGGAATCGGATATGACGCTGCTTATGTGTGTCATGACCAGCTTTTCCAGGCACTTCATGGCTATGGATGTCAGAGCCACGGGACGATAGTCATTGAGGCCTGTTACCTTGGTCTTCTTAGGTAACGGCACAATGGTTGTCTCCTTGAAGCACACTGGTACAACAGACTGCTGCAATGAGATGTTAAAAATGTCCGTGAACACAGGAGCCAGCTGGTCTGCGCAGGTCTTGAAGATATGGGGTGAAACCCCGTCTGGGCTGGCTGCCTTCCGTGCTTTCACCCTCCTGAAGGTTCTCCGGACCTCGGATTCAGTCAGCTGTAATGTGTAATGTACAACACCTCAAACTAATACAGCACCTCAAACTAATACAGCGCAGCAAACAAATGCAGCACAGCAAAGTAATACAGCACCTCAAACTAATACAGCACCTCAAACTAATACAACACCTCAAACTAATACAGCGGCTCAAACTAATACAGCACATAAAATTAATACAGCACCTCAAACTAATACATCGCATCAAACTAATATAGCACCTCAAATCATAGAAAGACAGAGGATAGGAGCAGGAGTAGGCCATTCGGCCCCTCGAGCCTGTTCTACCATTCAATGAGATCATGGCTGAACATACAAATTCAGTACCCTGTCCCGGCCTTCTCCCCATATCCCTTGATCCCTTAAGCCTTAAGAAATATATCTAACTCCGTCTTGAATATATTTAATAAATTGGCCTCAACTGTCTTCTGTGGTAGAGAATTCCACAGGTTCACCACTCTCTGGGTGAAGAAGTTCCTCCTAATCTCTATCCTAAATGGCTTACCCCTTATCCTTAGACTGTGACCCCTGGTTCTGGACTCCCTCGCCATCGGGAACATCCATCCTGCATCTAGTCTGTCTAGTCCTGTTAGAATTTTATAAGTTTCAATGAGATCCCCTCTCATTCTTCTAAACTCCAGCGAGTATAAGCCCAATCGACCCAATCTCTCCTCATACGTCATTCAATTAGATCAGAGCTGATCTGTTCTTCACTCCATCTACCCGCTTTGGTTCCGTAACCTTGAATACCCTTACCCAACAAAAATCTATCGCCAGTATCGGCAATCTTGAGCCTGAAGCCATCTCCTCGCCCGGATCCAGACAGAAAAGGTTTCTTACTGACTGCCACCCTGCAGATTAATGGATTATATTTCTGAACTTCAGCGATTCGGAGATTCCAGTGCTTAAAAGTGAACAAAAGATGAAATGGGTCTCTCTGTGGATCAGCTTTCTCTCACTCGAAGTTATCTATTCAGTGAAGTGAAATAAAGAACAATTAAAGAACAAGGGAGAAGCCGCTGTGGCCCTTTTGACAGGAGAATAAATTCGCCTCTGATTGTTCGCCAAACCTCGAACGTGACAACCGCGACACTGCGGACACCCCCGGCTCTATAGCAGCAGCAGAGGGGACCTGACTCAGTGAACTCCCTCTGTGCTGATCGGCAATGTGTTGCCTCACTTTAAACAACTTCTGTCCCACACTGAAAGTTCTCAGTCCTTCTTCTCCGCTGCCCTTTACAAAAAATGTCACTGATTCCCCCCGCACACCCCTAACGTGTTCTCTTCCACACCCACACAGTGGGGCCGCTCAGACGCCCCTTGCCTCATCACGATCAGCGATGTCACCCAGTTTGTAATATTAAACCCGGAACAAGTGCCCCGCAAAGAGAGTCAGTAACCTAAATCTGTAACAGAAAGTACTGGGTTTATTAACGGTGATTCAAGCAATTATTACTCGTCTCACAGGTTTGAATTATTTTTATACAGTGCTTTATACAATCTTTTGTCACGCTGAATTCCTTGATTAAGAATCGTAACCGGATGCGTTCCAGTCGACCACCAGGGTCCAGCTATGATGCCTGTATATATATAAGATATAATATATATATCAACCTGAATATGACTAGGAAGCTGTCTGGACCTCATGTCGCAACGGTAGTGCACCTGACTGCAGATCCTGAAGTTGCGTGTTCAAATGATGTCGTGGGTCACGGTTCCTTTACAGCTCATATGAGTCTGGATAATTAATATATTAATTGTTATCTCACAACAATGAGAACTTGTATTAGATGCGTTTTTTATATTGGCTCAAGGGATGTAGGTCTCGCTGGCAAGGCCAGCATTTATTGCCCATCCCTGGGGTGGTGGTGAGACACTGTAGTCGCCTTTCACCACTTACAGATCTACATCATAGAATCATAGAATGGTTCCAGCACAGAAGGAGGCCATTCGGCCCGTCCAGCCCGTGCCAGCTCTCTGCAAGCGCCCTTCAGCGAGTCCCACTCCCCCGCCCTTTCCCCGTAGGCCTGCACACTTTATTCCTTCAGTTACATATCCAATATTTACATGTATCGGTATTATTTATTCATTTATTTGGGTGAATCTGTCTCATTCAAAAATATGTTCTGGCTATTTATTTCTGTCTTACTTTTAAATTACACGCAAATGACTTTATACAGAACACCGATACACACAAATACATTGATCAATAACACACAGATACATTCACATTTATTCATCAGCAACGCAATGATACACCCAAAATCCATTTAGAAGAATCACAGTTTCAAACACAGATATTTATATATTAATATCCTGAAGAATGTTATAAAAATAAAGAAAATAAATCTACAACTGACTCCAGTATTTTTACATGTATGTGTAACCTTTACGTCGATGACCTTTCACCATTAATTCTCTATATACATATCTAGAACTGGAAGATGCCAGTGCACGGTATGAGACTGTGGTTGTTGTACAGCCGGTCTGAGGGATAATAGAAGAGGTTCGAGCACTTTAATGAGGTTTCCAAAGAAGATAGATGCACCCCAATAAATGACAAAATATTTCAGATACAATGTAAATAGATCTGTAAGCCGCAGAGTCATGAAATGCTTTACATGTAAACACGCAAAATTAATTTGTATCCAATACAGATTGACTCATTCTAATTACGATTATTGCGTCACTTTACTTCAGTGTTCCCTGGTAGTCTCGTGATCAGGATTCGGCACTCTTACTGCCCGGGTTCAATTCCCGGTCAGGGATGTCATTTTTATAACAGTTTTTTATTAAATTAAACTAATTTTGTTTCAACTCTAACAGGCATCTAACGTGGAAAATTGTTTTAATTATTATTAATTAACCGATAATCTTAATTTATAGAATGACATAAATGCTAAAGATACTTCAATAACATATATTGTGCTTTCTATGTGATGAACTGTTATGCAGATCTCATTTTACACCATGGCCCGGATTTTACGGTGCTTCCGACAGCGAATGCACAGCATAGGCTATTGTGCGGCTTCAGAACGAGTACACAAGTGCCAGGTATCCGCACGCCCAGAAATTGCGGTCTGTCAAGTTTCGCTTGGACACATCCACCGCATCCGCTGCAACATCACTTTTGCTGTCACAGAGTTGGGCTAACTACTGCCCAGCGAATGCCCACGAAACCCTTACACCTGGTAATAGCAGGCGAAAGGTCTTTTTTTACCATTGTAAGGGTTAAAATCAATATTAAAATTCGTTTAGGTAAATTTTGTTAAGTTTTAAAATGTTACATTTATATTTCAAAACATTCAATTTGAATTTTAAATCATAGATTCATAGAATCAAAGATTGATACGGCAAAGAAGGAGGCCATGCAGCCCATTGAGTCTGCACTGGCACTTTGAAAGAGCTCTTCAAATAGTCCCACTCCCCTGCTTTTCCCCATAGTCCTGCAAATTTCTCCTTTACAATTATTTATTCAATTCTCTTTTGAAAGTTACTATTGCATCTGCTCCACCGCCCTTTCAGGCAGCGCATTCCCGATCACAACAACTGGCTGCGGTAAAAAAAAACTCCTCATCTCCCCTCTGGTAATTTTGCCGGTTAGGTTCAATCGGTGTCCTCCAGTTACCGACCCTCCTGCCACTGGAAACAGATTCTCCTTATTTACTCTTATCATAACATTTTGTAAATTTAAAAACCTCGATTAAATTTCCTCTTAACCTTCTGCAGATAACAATTGCAGCTTCTCAGTCTCTCAAAATAACTGAAACAGCGATTTACTTGTACTTCTTGCAATTTAATATACTGTATTCGCTGCTCACGATGCGGTCTCCTCTACATTGGGGAGACCAAATGCAGATTGGGCGACCACTTTGCGGAACACCTCCGCTCAGTCCGTACGGGTGACCCTGAGCTTCCGGTCGCCTGTCACTTTAATTCACCGCTTCACTCCCACTCTGATCTCTCTGTCCTCGGGCTATTGCATTGTTCCAATGACGCTCAACGTAAGCTCGAGGAACAGCACCTCATCTTTCGATTGGGCACTTTGCAGCCTGCCGGACTCAACATTGAGTTCAACAATTTCACATAATTATCCCTGCCCCCATTTTTCATGCAGTATGATTTTTGCCATTCCCATTTGCAACATTTTATCTTTCCTGCCTCTTACAAAAGTACAGGATGTTCTTTCTATTTCTTCGTCCCCTCCTAACCCCGCCCCCCTGTCTCTGCACCTGCTCAATATCTGTTACATCTCCAGCTTTTTCCAGTTCTGATGAAGGGCCCCAGACCTGAACCGTTAACTCTGTTTCTCTCTCCACGGATGCTGCCTGGCCTGCTGAGTATTTCCAGCATTTTCTGTTGTTATTTCAGATTTCCAGCATCCGCAGTATTTTGCAATTATATTGAAGTCAACTCATCCCTGGGACCACTCTCTCTTTGTGCGTGTCTCTCTTTCTTAGTCTCTATCTGTCTCTCTCTCTTTGTCTCTGCCTCTCTCTTTGTCCCTGTCTCTCTCTCTGTCTGTCTGTCTCTTTCTCACTCTGTTCACAGGTCCATTCTAGTTCTGATCAAGCACTGTATTTTTTAGTTCCTCGTTAGTATAGTGATGAGTATCCCCGCCTGTCATGCGGGAGACCGGGGTTCAATTCCCCGACGGGGAGGTTTTTTTTTTAACAACCCCAATTTTTTAACTTCTTCCCAGCTCCTTGAAATGCTCCTTGGAAAAATTGAACTGGAAAAGTTCAAGTGAAATAATTTTAAAAGATTTACTGGCATATGAATAACTGTATAAAAACTTCCTGCACCTGTTCCTCGTTGGAATCGTGCTCTCCCTCTATTTCCCTCTCACTGTTGTGTGGGGCAGAGAGGAGTCATAACGGCACAGAATGAGACCATTGAATGCTTAATTAAATTCATTTATTTTGAACATGTGACCAATTATTCTTACTTCCGTGGTGTGAAATGTTATTTATTTGGAGATTTCTATTATGCTTATGGGATTCCGTACATACAGCATCCTAGGAATCCCCTGTGTGATTGGTTGGCCTGGCCAACGGATGCTGCCGAACCGTGAGCGCCAATGGTATCCGTGGGCCTTTATGCAGGCGTACGCCAGCAGGCCCAAGACCGCAAGAGTGCGAAGCTCCGGAGACACCAGTTAATTGGGATTTGTTTCTCAGTTCGAAGGCGTAAGCCGGCGACAAACCTCCGATCGCAATTTCAAGGCCCATCGTATTTTAGGAGGCTGGTTTAAAATGTTCATTACTTACGACATCAGGAATCTGGGACAAATTTTGTTCAATATAACCGGACCGGTTATTGCAGAGAATAAAAATGTTCCACTCGAACATATCCACCCGGGTTCGATTTGGGAACTGTTCTTGTAGGAGGCGAACATGATAGTCGCTGCACTACGGAAACCGACGCGTTAGTGTCCACGGAAAAGCGAATCAGCAGCGAACATAAAATCTCATGTTGATCATTTTCAGATTCAATGCAGTCAGCCATTAAATAAAGTGAAATAATTTTACAGTGAAAAGATTTGGAAGTGTTACTCGCATCTGTGCCTTTAATTAAAGTTTGTGGCGTCTGACTCCCGTTCATGTCTTTGAATAAGAAAGAGAGGCTTGACGTTGACCAGACTGCACTGTGCCTGATGTTTGTGAACTCATCCTTTATATTGAGCGGTTTCTCATCCTTTGATCGGCGTCAGGTTTAGCTCAGCGGTAACTTCGCAGCCTTAATTTAATTGTATGCTCGAACTCTTTCTCACAACGGGCGCTGTATGGTGATTTTATTGTCATATTCAATCCCCTTCTTCTACACCGAAACAAATTGTAGCCGTGACTTTAAACCTATGCTGCGTGATTCATAGCGATCACCTTTAAATGATTCAGAAAACCAGTCCTTTCACCTCCGCCACACGGTTTCGATTCCTGGTCAGGAAAGTGACTTTTATAACACAGTTTTTAAATCACAACCTGATGAAATTGAGTACATTCAGCTGATTTGAGAAAATTAGAATTGTATAAATTACCATTACTTACCCCATAACTTTCATTTGCAGAACGAAAGAATTAATAGCTTTGCACCATTTAAAAATATTCTCTTTGTCTATTCTTCCTACCAAAGTGAATAACCTCACATTTCCCTACATTATATTCCATCTGCCACCTTATTGCCCGCCTACTCACTTAATCTGTCTATATCCCATTATAGGCTCTTTGTGTCCTCCTCACAGCTTACTTTCCCACCTAGCTTTGTATCATCAGAAAACTTGGATACATTACACTCTGTCCCTTCATCTAAGTCAGTAATATAGACTGTAAATAGCTGAAGCATGCGCACTTGATCCTTGCGGCACCCCACTAGTTACAGCCTGCCAATCTGAAAATCACCCGATAATTCCTGCTCTCTATTTTCTGTCCGTTAACCAATCCTCTATTCTTGCTAATACATTACCTCCAGTCCCATGAGCCCTTATCTTGTGTAACAAGCTTTAACGTGTTTCCTTATCGAATGCCTTTTGGAAATCCAAATATGCTGCCTCCACTGGTTCCCCTTATAGTTCCAATGAATGCCTGAAGCAGAACATCCCGTTGTGCGAATGGAGCCTGTTTGTCGGACAATGCTACATGTAAGGAAGGAGTGTGGTAAGGAGATAAGGGAAGTGATACTCTGGTAACAAGGTCGGGTAATAAAAATAGAAAGTGCTGGAAACACTCAACAGGTCAGGCAGCAGCTGTGGAGAGAGAAGCAGATTTAACGTTTCCGGTCGAAAACCTTCCATCAGAAGGTGGGCAGTTGTGTTAGGTTACACGATTAAACGTGCAAATTGTCACGTAGTAGAGGTAAGGAAAAGATATCAAAAGTTTGGAACAGATACTTTAGAATTCGATAAAGGTTTGATTAACTTGTATATCGAACTCGGAACTATAACGTGTTAGAGTTCCTCGGCTAAAATTCGCAAAGATTTGTTTAAGAGCTGTTGTTAATTATATGTCTAATTATTGCGGGATTAATAAATCTGACATTTAATGCTGCGAACACTTTTGCTGCACTGCGCGTTCTCCAGCTGTGCTCGGAGCGCCGTCCCCTTCAATCCATCGCTCACAGGGACTGTTCCATTCAGCATTTCTTTTCTCTGGGCCTTGGTGAAATTTCATAGATTGAAAGCGACGCCTCTCAACCCCAAGCTCGTCACCGACTTGCTAACCGCTGCACAGCGACCACACTCTGCTCCCGTGAGATGGAGGCCCAGGAGCTGTTTCAAGCTCGAGTGCAGTTACAAGCAGAACTCATTCAAAGAAAGTTCACATCATTGAGGCGCCTGAGTCTTTGCACCGAACTCCTTCCCAAAGAGTTGAGATTCATGTGGGGGTGATTTGGGCACATCTTTCCCCACATTACAACACTTCAAAGGGACTTCAATGGGCTTAAAGCGCTTTGGGACGTCCTGAGTTCGTGAAAAGCTCTGTATCAAAGCCAATGTTTTTTTTTGCAAAAGTTCGAACAGCAAGTTCATAATTCGCGGGCAAAATAACGGCTCGTCCGGGATCCCTCGCAAGTTTCAACCAATAACCCCGAAGCGAGAATCATACCAACGAGCCAACTGATAAATTTGACTGGAGATAAGAGGTAAGCATTGTAAAACCATTTTGTTTGTGTGGTTGTTCTTAATGAGCACTTAAGACCGAAACAGTGACTCTGTCTTTTCGAACTGTCTACTGAAGCGCCGCCCGGGCCCACTGCTACAGTTAATGAGCTGTAGTTGAATATTGGATGGGATAAAAATTGATAAAGCGGAGGTACTAGAAAGCTGGCTGTACCAGGACCAGTTGAAATGCATCCTAGGATGCGGAGGGGAGTAAAGGTGGGAATTACGGAGGTGCTGACCATAATCTTCCAATAATCATTGGATATGGGGTGGTGCCAGACGTCTGGAGAATCGCAAATGTTACACCCTTGTTGAAAAAAGTGTATAAGGTTCAACCCAGCAACTACACGCCAGTCAGCTTAACGTCGGTAGTGAGGAAACTTTTAGAAAGGGTAACCCTGCACAAAATGACCAGTCACTTGGACAAGTGTGGATTAATTAAGGAAAGTCTGCTCGGATTTGTTAAACGCAAATCGTCTTTTCCCAACTTGATTGCATTTTTTGATGAGGTGAAAGAGAGGGTTGATGAGGGAAATGCAGTTGATGTGGTGGACATGGACATCCAAAAGGCATTTGATAAAGTGCCACTTAACAGGCTTGCCAGCAAAGCTGAAGCCCATGGAATAAAAGGGACAGTGGCAGCATGGATGTCAAATTGGCTAAGTGACAGGAAACAGAGAGTAGTGCTGAACTGTTGTTTCTCTGAATGGAGGAAGGTACACAGTTGTGTTCCCCAGGGGTCGGTACTAGGACTACGGCCCTTCTTGACATATATTAATTATTTGGAGTTAGGTGTCCAGGGCACAATTTCAAAATTTGCAGATGATACAAAACTTGGAAGTATAGTGAGCAGTGAGGAGTATAGTGATAGGCTTCAAGAGGACATAGATAGGCTGGTGGAATGGGCGGACATGTGGCAGATGAAGTTAAAAACAGAAAAGTGCGAATTGATACATTTTGGTCGGAAGAATGGGGAGAGGCAATATAAACTAGAGTCCTGGCGAATCATATAACTAGGGCTGTAGAGAGGGCTTTAAACTAATTAGTGGGGGGGAGGTTTCTAGAGAGCAAATCATAGAAATGACAACAGAGAAGGTCATAGACTTAGGTAGCAGTGGGGGAATTAAAAAACAGAATGTGTCAGGAAGGGACAGAAGGTATGGAGTAAAAAGTAAAGTACTAAAAAGGGAAAAAACAGGAACTAAGTGTTACAAAACATATTTGAAAGTTCTTTATCTGAATGCACGTAGCATTCGTAACAAAATGAATGAGTTAACGGCACAAATAATGACATATGGGTATGATCTTGTGGCCATTACAGAAACATGGCTGCAGGGTGACCATGACTGGGAATTAAACATACCAGGTTATTTAACAATCAGGAAGGACAGGCAGGAAGGGAGAGGAGGTGGGGTGGCTATGTTAATAAAGGAAGGAATCACTATAATACAGAGAAATGATATTGGGTCAAAGGAGCACGATAGTGAAACAGTTTGGGTGGAGGTAAGGAATAATAAGGGGAAAAAAACACTAGTGGGTGTAGTCTATAGGCCTCCGAACAGTTGCAACTCTGTTGGACGGAGTATTAATCAGGAAATAGTTGAGGCTTGTAATAAGGGAACAGCTATAATTATGGGGGATTTTAATTATCATATTAACTGGACAAATCAAATTGGGCAGAGCAGCCTTGAGGAAGAGTTCATTGAGTGTATTAGGGATGGGTTTCTTGAGCAGTATGTAACTGAACCGACCAGGGGGCAAGCAACCTTAGATTTGGTCCTGTGTAATGAGACAGGATTAATTAAAAATGTCCTAGTAAAGGATCCCCTTGGAATGAGTGACCATAACATGGTTGAGTTCCATATTCAATTAGAGGGTGAGAAGGTTGGATCTCAAACAAGCGTGCTGAGCTTGAATAAAGGAGACTATGAAGGTATGAGAGCGGAATTAATGAGAGTGGACTGGGAAAATAGATTAAAGGGTAAGACGGTACATGACCAGTGGTGTGCATTTAAGGAGTTATTTTACAACTTCCAAAAAAAATATATTCCACTGAGGAAAAAAGGGTGTAAAAGAAAAGATAGCCATCCGTGGCTAAGTAAAGTAATTAAGGATAGTATCCGACTAAAAACAAGGGCATATAAGGTAGCCAAATCTAGTGGGAGGATGGAAGATTGGGAAGTCTTTAAAAGACAGCAAAAAATAACAAAAAGATTGATTAAGAAAGGGAAGATAGATTATGAAAGTAAATTAGCAAAATATATAAAAACAGACAGTAAAAGTTTCTATAGTTATATAAAAAGAAAAAGGGTGGCTAAAGTAAATGTTGGTCCCTTAGAGGATGAGACCGGGAAATTAATGGTGGGAAACATGGAGATGGCAAAAACACTGAACAATTATTTTGTATCAGTCTTTACAGTAGAGGACACTAAGAATATCCCAACACTGGACAAACAGGGGGCTCTAGGGGGGGAGGAACTAAATACAATTAAAATCACTAAGGAAGTGGTACTTGGTAAAATAATGGGACTCAAGGCGGATAAATCCCCTGGACCTGATGGCTTGCATCCCAGGGTCTTGAGGGAAGTAGCGGTAGGGATTGTGGATGCATTGGTAATAATTTTCCAAAACTCACTGGACTCAGCAAAGGTCCCGGCAGATTGGAAAACTGCTAATGTAACACCATTATTTAAAAAGGGTAGTAGGCAGAAGGCTGGAAACTATAGACCTGTTAGCCTAACATCTGTGGTTGGTAAAATGTTAGAGTCCATTATTAAGGAGACAGTAACGGGACATTTGGATAAACACAATTTAATAGGGCAAACTCAGCATGGTTTCATGAAGGGGAAGTCATGTTTAACAAATTTGCTTGAGTTTTTTGAAGAAGTAACATACAGGGTGGATAAAGGGGAACCAGTGGACGTAGTGTATTTAGACTTCCAAAAGGCTTTTGACAAGGTGCCACACAAAAGATTATTGCTCAAGATAAAAAATCACGGGATTGGGGGTAATATTCTGGCATGGGTGGAGGATTGGCTCTCTAACAGAAAGCAGAGAGTTGGGATAAATGGTTCGTTCTCAGATTGGCAACCAGTAACTAGTGGTGTTCCGCAGGGGTCAGTGCTGGGTCCCCAACTCTTTACAATCTATATTAACGATTTGGAGGAGGGGACCGAGTGTAACATATCAAAGTTTGCAGATGATACAAAGATGGGACGGAAAGTAGTGAGTGAGGAGGACATAAAAAACCTGCAAAGGGACATAGACAGGCTAAGTAAGTGGGCAGAGATTTGGCAGATGGAATACAATACTGGAAAGTGTGAAGTTATGCACTTTGGCAGGAAAAATCAAAGAGCAAGTTATTATCTTAATGGCAAGAAACTGGAAAGTACTGTAGTACAAAGGGATCTGGGGGTCCTGGTGCACGAAACTCAAAAAGTTAGTATGCAGGTGCAGCAAGTGATCAAGAAGGCCAATGGAATGTTGGCTTTTATTGCTAGGGGGTTGGAATATAAAAACAGGGAGGTATTGCTGCAGTTGTACAAGGTATTGGTGAGGCCGCACCTGGAATACTGCATACAGTTTTGGTGTCCATACTTAAGAAAAGACATACTTGCTCTCGAGTCAGTACAAAGAAGGTTCACTCGGTTAATCCCGGGGATGAGGGGGTGGTCATATGAGGAGAGGTTGAGTAGATTGGGACTCTACTCATTGGAGTTCAGAAGAATGAGAGGCGATCTTATTGAAACATATAAGATTGTGAAGGGGCTTGATCGGGTGGATGCGGTGAGGATGTTCCCAATGATGGGTGAAACTAGAACTAGGGGGCATAATCTTAAAATAAGGGGCTGCTCATTCAAAACTGAGATGAGGAGAAACTTCTTCACTCAGAGGGTGGTAGGTTTGTGGAATTTGCTGCCCCAGAAAGCTGTGGAAGCTACATCATTAAATAAATTTAAAACAGAAATAGATAGTTTCCTAGAAGTAAAGGGAATAAAGGGGTACGGGGAGCGGGCAGGAAATTGGACATGAGTCTGGGTTCGGAATGGTCATGGCCCTGTGGGTAGTGGAGCGGGCCCAGGGGCCGTGTAGCCTTGTTCTGCTCCTACTGTGTTCTAATTCTGTTAGATTTCAGGAGATGGTTTTATTCCTGTTCCTGGCTGGGGTGGAGATCGCCTTTACAGAAGGTAAGTACTGTAGAAAATATAGGGACAGAGTGATCTCCTGGAAGAATTTCGATCGCCTAGATGGGTCGGAGAGGAATTTCCCAGATTTTTTTCTCCCAAATTGGCCATTGGGTCTTTATCTGGTTTTTCGCCTCTCCCGGGAGATCACATGGGTTCGGGTGGATGCAGAGTGATAGAAGATTTGAGGTTAGGATCAGATCAGCCATGATCTTATTGAATGGTGGAGCAGGCTCGAGGGGCCGATTGGCCTACTCCTGCTCCTATTTCTTATGTTCTTATGTTCTTAAACTAAAGGATACAATTCCAAAGTGGTTGCAGGAACAGAGATACCTGGGGGTGTATGTACACAAATCGTTCAATGTGGCAGGACAGGTTGAGAAATCAGTTTAAAAAGCTTACAGAATCCGGGGCTTTATAAATAAAGGCGCAGAGTACAAAAGCAAGGAAGTTATGATGAACCTTTATAAAACACTGGTTCGGCCACAACTGCAGAAATTATGTGTTCCAGAAAATTTTATCCTGTGCAATAACTGGTCCCATTAAATTAAACAAAAGTTGCCCCAGATTCCTGGTGACATAAGCAACGAACATTTTAAACCAGACTCCTGAAATACAATCGGCCTGGAAAAAGCGATCGGAAACTCGCCGCTGGCTAACGCCTCCGAATCAAAAAACCAATACGACTTACTTGGTGTCTCCAGAGCTTCGGACTCTTGCTGCCCTGGGCCTGCTGGCATACGCCTGCATAAAGGCCCATGGATCCCAGGGGCGCACACGGTTCGCAAGCCTGGGTGTCCTTATGCACCAGTCGCTGAAGGTAAGCATGCAGGTGCAGCAGGCGGTTAAGAAGGCAAATGGTATGTTGGCCTTCGTAGCGAGAGGATTCGAGTACAGGAGCAAGGGTGCCTTGCTGCAGTTCTACAGGGCCTTGGTGAGACCACATCTTGAGTATTGTGTGCAGTTTTGGTCGCCTTATCTGAGGAAGGATGTTCTTGCCATGGAAGGAGTTCAGCTAATATTCACCAGGCTGATACCTGGGATGGCAGGAATGACATCTGAGGAGAGATTGGGACGATTGGGCTCGTACTCGCTGGAGTTTAGAAGAATGAGAGGGGATCTCATTGAAACTTATAAAATTCTGACAGTACTGGAAAGACTAGATGCAGGAAGGATGTTCCTGATGGTCTGGGACTCCAGAACCAGGGGTCACAGTCTAAGGATAAGGGGTAGGCCATTTAGGACAGACATGAGGAGGAATTTCTTCACCCAGAGAGTGGTGACCCTGTGGAATTCTCTACCACAGAAGGCAGTAGAAGCCAATTCATTAAATATATTCAAGAAGGAGTTGGATATATTTCTTAAGGCTAAAGGGATCCAGGTGTATGGGGAGAAAGCAGTGACCGGGTACTGAAATTGGATGATCAGCCATGATCGCATTGAATAGCGGAGCAGGCTCGAGGGGCTGAATGGCCTACTCCTGCTCCTATCTTCTATGTTTCCATGTTTCATCCCTGGGATCACATGGGGCAGGTCAACCAATCAAATAGGGGGATTCCTATGAGGCGAATTGGGATTCCATTAATGTACGGAATCCCCATAAGCATATTAGAAATCTCCAAATAAAGAACATTTCACACCACGGAAATAAAAATAAATGGTCACTTGTTCAAACGTAATGAAATTAATTAAAGATTTAAAATATAATTGAATGATATGAAATATAAATTTGAACATTTTAAAGCAGGCCAGAATTTACCTAAAGTAATTTTAAATGTATGTGTTATATCATTAAAAAAAATGTTTTAATCAACCGACAAAAAATTGTGTTGCACAATGAAGGAATTGCTAACATGTTTGCTGGGTGACAGTCAAACTCTAATAACCTTTTTATAGAATCAAAGATTTATGACAGACGCCGATTACTCAATCCAATGTTTTCGTAGTGTAGTGGTTATCACGTTCGCCTAACACGCGAAAACTCCCCGGTTCGAAAGCGAGCAGAGACATTTTGTAAATCGTGTTCATTTAAATAGTAGAAAAAATGGAACAATTCGCATTTCTAATGCAATGTAACAAAATCCTGTTACATTTGTGTTTCTCTGTACAGTTCTGCACTCACTCAAAGCACTACAGTGTCGCTCGCTCACTCCCGTTTCCAGCTCTGACCGTGCAGACAGCCCCTCTCAAAGCTGCACATTCCGGCTGCTTTCAGTTGAATTGTGAAAGATTATTCAAGGATCCTGCAGCTTTACCTCGGTTCACAACAGCAGATCTAAGCCGCGTTTCTGCAAACTACGAACCATGTTTTCCAGAATTCCAAGGTGTATAAGGAACTCAACCATTAAAAACCCTTTCATTAACCACAGGAGTTCAGGAAATTTTCTATGATTCTATAAAATGTTATTAAAGTTTGTCTGTCATCCGGTATACATGTTAGCAATTCCTGCAGTGCGCAACAAAATGTTGTGGGTTGATTAATGATAATAGAAACAATTATGAAGTGTCTCACAGACTTCAATGATCCCTTAATACCGTTGGTTAACTAAAATCTATCAATCGCAGGTTAAAATGAGCAATTCATGTTGCATCTTTGAAAGAGATATCCAATCAGTCCCACTCCGCTGCTCTTCCCCCATAGCCCTGCTGACACTCCTGCCAGTGGAAACTGTTTCCCCCATAATTTTGATCACCTCTATTAAATCTCCCCTGACCAGTGATTAATGTAGTTCCACGCGGGCAAGTATCAGATCATCCACTTGGTGCCTAGCAAAGATCGGTCAGTGTGTGGTCTGAAAACATCATGTGAGAGAATAGTTTTTTTTTCTGTGAAATAGCCGGTCCCGTTAAATTTAACAAATGTTGCCCCAGATCGCTGCTCTCTCAAGCAATGAACATTTTAAACCATTCTCCTAAAATGCAATGTGTAAAATGAGATATGGGTTAACAGTTCAGGAGATGCAAAGAGCAAAATAAATGAATGAAGTTTCGACTGTCCCTCAGTAACCATATTATCATGTCTTTCATTCTGCAAAATAAAGTTACCGGTTAATTAATGGTGATTAAAGCAGTTCTTATTTATTCACATTAGATGCATGTAATTAATTTAATAAAATTACATCGCATTCATGAATAAAAAACGGTAATACCAAAATTTCTTCCCTAACTGGGAATCGAACCCATCTCGCAGCGCTGATAGGAATACGTTATTGAATAATTTTATGATGCCCTCGAAAAATGTCACACTGCTAAATTAAAATCACTGCTATAATGTGTTTCATTGTTGAAGAAGGGGATTGAAAATGACAATAAAAAGCCCAGACTGCGCCCGCAGTGAGACAGAGTTCGAACTTAGAAAGAAGTTGGTGCTGCGAAGTAACCGCTGAGCGAAAGCTGACACCGGTTAAAGAACGAGAAGCCGCTCAATATAAAGGATGAGCTCACAAACACCAGGCGCAGTGCAGTCTGGTCAACGACAAGCCCCTCCTTCCTTATTCAGAGACATGAACGGGAGTCAGACGCCACAAACTTTAATTAAAAGCACAAATACGAGTAACACTTACTTCCAAATCTTCACTGTTAAAATGATATCACTTTTTTCCAATTCGGGCTGCGTAGAATCTGAAAATCAGCACCATGGGATTTGATGTTCACTGCTGATTCTATTTTCCTGTTCAATATGACAAAAGTTGGCCCAGATTCCTGGTGTCATCAGCAATGAGCACTTTAACCCAGACTCCTAAAGCTCAGTGTGTAAAATGAGATATGGGTAACAGTTAACATGCAAAGCAAAAATAAAGTGATTGAAGTATCGACTCTCGCTCAGTTATCATTTCTTTCATTGGGCAAAAGAACATTATCGGTTAATTAATTATGCTTTGCCGTGAAAGCAACATAAAAGTTGAACAAAAATCATTCTCCCAACACGGGGCTCGAACCCACGACCCTACAATTAAGAGTGCCGACCGACTGAGCTAGCCGGGCTGGAGAAGCTGATACGTTCTTGTCTTTGATTGCAGCCAGGCGCCTAGTGGCTCGGCCCCAGGCTAAACCACGAACCAGGTTCTCCTTAATTCCAAGGTGTGTAAGGAAATCAAGCATCAAAAGCCCTTTCATTAACCACAGGGATTCAGGCAATTTTCTGATCGCAAAGCGCTTTCTCACCTTGTCAATATCTCTCGTCTATTTGCCGGTGTTTCCCGATTCTGCATGTCTCTCTGGCTCTGTTTATTCTATGTGAACACCTGCAGGTTGATTTTGAGCGAATACCTGTGCTTGTGTCTTGTCACATTAAATACATGAGGAATTGTGGCGCTTCTCTCCCTGACACTGGGGAAAGAGTGAGACAGTCTTTGGAGCAAGTGTCTGGTTATTGTGAAACGGCAAAGAAAACAATAATTCTGGAATTACCCGGAAAAACAGTGACCCCGACGTGATTTGAACACGCAGCCTTCTGATTTGGGAGTCAGACGCGCTACCGTTGCGCCACGAGCTCCAACAATCTAAATCGCGCTGTTTTTATATACACACGTTCCACAAACACTGTTTCATTCCTCCTGCCTTCTCCTGATTCCTCAGTGTCATACACAGAAGCGCCTGATGCCCTCATTTCACAGAAATCCCACAGAGCAGATAGAGGCCATTTCGGCCCATCGAGCCTGCACCGACACATATCCCACCCTATCCCCGTAACCCCACGTATTTAATCCCCCTAACACTAAGGATCAATTTATGATAGCCAATCAACCCAACCCACACATCTTTGGACTGTGGGAAGAAACCGGAGTACCCGGAGGAAACCCACGCAAACACGGGGAGAATGTGCAAACAGACAGTCGCCCGAGACCGAGATTCGAACCCGCGACCCTTGCGCTGTGAGGCAACAGTTCTAACCACGATGCCACCGTAACTATGCAAGCGTAACAAGCAAACACAGGTATTCCTTCAAAATCAACCGGCAGGTGGCCACAGACACAATAAACAGAGCCAGAGAGAAAGACAGAATCGGGAATCTCCGGGAAATAGACAAGAGATATTGACAAGGACTAAAGCGCTTTGCGATCAGAAAATTGCCTGAACCCCTGTGGTTAATGAAAGGGATTTTGCTGCTTGAGTTCCTGATACGCCTTGGGCTTCTGGAGAACTTTTTTCGTAGTTTGCAGAAACGCGGCTCAGACATGCTGCTGTGACCGGGCCGGAGCCACCAGGCACCTGACTGCAATCAGCGACAATGAAATGTAGCTCCAACTGGCCCGGCTAGCTCAGTCGATAAAGCGGTGAGACTCTTAATTTCCAGGTTGGGGGTTCGAGCCCCACGTTGGGCGGTATTTACTTTGTTAAACTTATATGTTGCTTTCAAAGCGTCATTAATTGAGCGATAACCTTGTTTTGCACAATGAAAGAAATGCGAACTGAGAAAATACTGCAGATGCTGGGAATCTGAATTGAAACAGAAAATGCTGGAGATACTCAGCAGGTCAGGCCGCTTCTGCGAAGAGACAAACAGTGTTAACGTTTCAGGTCGATAACCTTTCGTCAGAACTGGAAGAAAGAGGTAATTGAACAGATTTTTAAGCAAGTGTAGGGGATTCTATGAGATCATGGCTGATCTCCTGCCTCAATTCCATTCACCGGCCCCATCGCCATATCCCTTGATGCCCTTACCAGTCAGAAATCTACCGACTTCTGTTTTGAACATACCCAATGACTGAGCCTCCACAGCCCTCTGGAGTAGAGAATTCAAAATATTCACCACCCTCTGTGTGCAGAAATTTCTTCTCCTCTCAGTCCTGAATGGCCTAACCTTTATCCTGAGGCTGTGGCCCCTGGTTCTAGACTTCCCAGCCAAGGGAAACTTTCTCCCAGCATCCAACCGATCAAACCCTGTAATAATTTTGCATGCTTAATGAGATTCCCTCTCATTCTTCCGAATTCAAGAGATTGCAGGCCTAGTTTACACAATCTCTTCTCATACGAGGTCAGTGACAGTCTTGCAAATGGTGACTTGATATTCGGTAGTGGGATCATGATCCAGGCGGAGGTAGGAGGAGGTGTTGGAGAGTTGGCGTACAGCTTCCGCTAAGCAGAGGTCGGTTCGCCAAACAGCAACAGCACCACCCTTGTCAGCAGGTTTTGTGCTTTGCATGTTAACTGTTACCCATATCTCATTTTACACAATATATGGGCTACTCCAGCTCCAATTCTTTTGTTCTTAGTTGTTATTTCCTCACACAGGAGAGCAATCTCGCCCCTGGACAAGCAGAAGGAGCAATTTCCAGCAAAATGATTCCGCAAACGTGGTAACTGCTACACTGTGGAACCGTCTCCACTTTCAGCACCAGGTCAGATGGAAATGTCAAAATTTTTTGAGGATGTAACTGGTAGAATAGATAAGGGGGAACCAGTGGATGTGGTGTATTTGGACTTTCAGAAGGCTTTCGATAAGGTCCCACATAAGAGATTGCGGTGCAAAGTTAAAGCACATGGGATCGGGGGTAAGGTACTGACTTGGATAGAGAGCTGGTTGGCGGGCAGGAAGTAAAGAGTATGTCTAAACGGGTCTTTTTCCAAGTGGCAGGCAGTTACTAGTGGGGTAGGGCAGGGACAAGTGCTAGGACCCCAGCTACTCACAATATATATTAATGATCTAGAAGGTTGTACTAGATGTAATAACTCCAAGTTTGCAGACGACACAAAGCTGGGTGGGCACGTGTGCTGTGAGGATGATGCAGAGAAACTCCACTATGATATGGACAGGTTAGGTGATTTAGCAGAAGCATGGCAGATGCAGTGTAATGTGGATAAATGTGAGGTTATCAACTTTGGTGGCAAAAACAGGAAGACAGCTTATTATCAGAATGTCAATAGATTGGGAAAAGGGGAACTGCAATGAGACCTGGGTGTCCGTGTGCACCAATCGCTGAAGGTAAGCATGCAGGTGCAGCAGGTGGTTAAGAAGGCAAATGTTGGCCTTTATAGTGAGAGGTTTCGAGTACAGGAGCAAGGGTGTCTTGCTGCAGTTGTACAAGGCCTTGGTGAGACCATACCTTGAGTATTCTGAGCAGCTTTGGTCACCTTAGCTGAGGAAGGATGTTCTTGCCATGGTGGGAGTGCAGCGAAGATTCACCAGACTGATACATGGGATGGCAGGAATGACGTATGAAGACAGATTGAGATGATTTGGCTTATATTCGCTAGAGTTTAGAAGAACGAGAGGGGATCTCATTGAAACTTACAAAATTCTAACAGGACTAGACACACTAGATGCAGGAAGAATGATCCCGATGGTGCGGGAATCCAGAACCAGCGGCCACAGTCTAAGGATAAGGGGTAAGCCACTTAGGGCTGAGATGAGGAGGAATTTCTTCACCCAGAGAGTGGTGAACCTGTTTAATTCTGTACCACAGAAGGCAGTTGAGGCCAATTCATTAAATATATTCAAGAAGGAGTTAGATATATTTCTTAAGGCTAAAGAGATAAAGGGATATGGGGAGAAAGCAGGGACAGGGTACTGAATGTGGATGATCAGCCATGATCTCATTAAATGGCGGAGCAGGCTCGAGGGGCCGAATGGCCTACTCCTGCTCCTACCTTCTATGTTTCTATGTGAATGGAGCAGGTGAACTGCTGAATCCCACTTTTAAGGGATGTCCCAAAGTGCTTGACAGTGGTGTGAAAATAAATGAGTTCCGCTTGGTAATTAAAAGTAAAGACTGTCAGAAGTAGGATTCGAAGCCACGCCTCCAGAGGAGACTGCGACCTGAACGCAGCGCCTTAGACCGCTCGGCCATCCTGACTTGCTCCATTAGTTTCTGCATCTCACCACTTCCACATGAAGAACGTTTCCGTCCGGGTGCTTGTTCAATGCTGTTGAAGGCTCAGTGACCGGGATATTATCTCCCCCGGGGTTTTCCTGAGCTTGTGCTCGGTGTATGGGGAGGTTTGTCCCGGGTCCCTATTATCTTGCAGCTCCAGGGATGGGCAGTATCAATCTGAGCTCTGGAGCTGGGGAGAAGCGAATAATTAATGGGTTTGTTTTCGGGCCTGAAATGCGGCTTAGATCTGTTGGTATTAACCGAGGCCGGGGCTGCGAGGTATTTCAGTTTGTTCACGTTTAATCAGAGGAATATCCGCAGTCAGGAGCTGAAAAGGACCAAGAGCTGAAAAAACACCAGAAAAAAGATAAGAAATATCAGCAATTGTGATCAACTCTTTAATGTGTGTTCTGGCAGTTTAGTGGTTTAATTGTTTTAATCAACATTCATTAACCGAAAGCGTTGTTTTGCAGAATGAAATAAATGCTCACAGTAAGGGACAGTCGAAAGTTGAGTAATTTAACGTTAATAATTTGTGAAAGTTTATTCATTGACGAAGATTTATACCCTATCAGAATTTACGCACTGTGTATTTTTGGAGTCTGCTTTAAATTGTTCGTTGCTTTTGACGCAAGAAATCTGTTAAATTTATTTCACAGAAAGATAATGTTTCCGCCCGGGCTCGAACCGGGGACCTTTCGCGTGTAAGGCGAACGTGATAACCGCTACACTACGGAAACCTCTGCTGAATTGAGCATCGAGAAAGCACTGTTCAGACAGAAGGGACACTACAGAATCGCTCTTTCTGCAATGATTTCTTTTCACTGGCATTTCTCTGACCGAACTGCACAAGTCAAAAATGTTCCTTTCAAACTCATTAAACTGTCGAATTTCCTTCCCTCTGGTTTAACCCAGGCGTTTAACTTGTTCTGCAAACCATGAACCAGGTTCACCTGAATTCCAAGGTGTGTCAGGAAATCAAGCTTCAAAAGCCCTTTCATTAACCACAGGGATTCAGGCAATTTTCTGATCGCAAAGCGCTTTCTCACCTTGTCAATATCTCTCGTCTATTTGCCGGTGTTTCCCGATTCTGCCTGTCTCTCTGGCTCTGTTTATTCTGTGTGACCACCTGCAGGTTGATTTTGAGCGAATACCTGTGCTTGTGTTTTGTCACATTAAATAAATGAGGAATTGTGGCGCTTCTCTCCCTGACACTGGGGAAAGAGTGAGACAGTCTTTGGAGCAAGTGTCTGGTTATTGTGAAACGGCAAAGAAAACAATAATTCTGGAATTACCCGGAAAAACAGTGACCCCCGACGTGATTTGAACACGCAGCCTTCTGATCTGGAGTCAGACGCGCTACCGTTGCGCCACGAGGTCCTACAATCAAAAGCGCGCTGTTTTTATATACACACGTTCCACAAACACTGTTTCATTCCTCCTGCCTTCTCCTGATTCCTCAGTGTCATGCACAGAGGCGCCTGATGCCCTCATTTGTTTAACGTAACAAGCAGACACAAACACAGGTATTCCTTCAAAATCAACCCGCAGGTGGCCACAGACACAATAAACAGAGCCAGAGAGAAAGACAGAATCGGGAATCTCCGGGAAATAGACAAGATATATTGACAAGGACTAAAGCGTTTTGCGATCAGAAAATTGCCTGAACCCCTGTGGTTAATGAAAGGGATTATTGCTGCTTGAGTTCCTTATAAGCCTTGGGCTTCTGGAGAACTTGTTTCGTAGTTTGCAGAAATGCGGCTCAGACATGCTGTTGTGACCGGGCCGGAGCCATCAGGTACCTGACTGCAATCAGCGACAATGGAATGCAGTTTTAACAGGCCCGGCTAGCTCAGTCGGTAAAGCATGTGACTCTTAATCTTAGAGTACGTGGGTTCGAGCTCCCAGGTTGAGCGGTATTTAATTTGTTAAACTTTTATGTTGCTTTCAATGCGTCATTAATTGAGCGATAACCTTGTTTTGCACAATGAAAGAAATGCGAACTGAGAAAATTCTGCAGGAGCTGGAAATCTGAATTGAAGCAGAAAATGCTGGAGATACTCAGCAGGTCAGGCAGCTTCTGCGACGAGAGAAACAGAGTTAACGTTTCAGGTCGATAACCTTTCGTCAGAACTGGAAAAAAGAGGTAATGGAACAGATTTTTAAGCAACTGTAGGGGATTCTATGAGATCATGGCTGATCTCCTGCCTCAATTCCATTCACCGGCCCTATTGCCATATCTCTTGATGCCCTTACCAGTCAGAAATCTACCGACTTCTGTTTTGAACATACGCAATGACTGAGCCTCCACAGCCCTCTGGGGTAGAGAATTCCAAAGATTCACCACCCTCTGTGTGAAGAAATTTCTTCTCCTCTCAGTCCTGAATGGCCTAACCTTTATCCTGAGGCTGTGGCCCCTGGTTCTAGACTTCCCAGCCAAGGGAAACATTCTCCCAGCATCCAACCGATCAAACCCTGTAATAATTTTGCATGCTTAATGAGATCCCCTCTCATTCTTCCGAATTCAAGAGACTGCAGTCCTAGTTTACTCAAGCTCTTCTCATACGAGGTCAGTGACAGTCTTGCAAATGGTGACTTGATATTCGGTAGTGGGGTCATGGTCCAGGTGGAGGTAGGAGGAGGTGTTGGAGAGTTGGCGTACAGCTTCTGCTAGGTAGCGGTCGGTTCACCAAACAGCAACAGCACCACCCTTGTCAGCAGGTTTTGTGCTTTGCATGTTAACTGTTAACTGTTACCCATATCTCATTTTGCACAAAATATGGGCTACTCCAGCTCCTAATTCGTTTGTTCTTAGTTGTTATTTCCTCACACAGGAGAGCAATCTCGCCCCTGGACAAGCAGAAGGAGCAAGTTCCAACCAAATGGTTCCGCAAACGTGATAACAGCTACACTGTGGAACCGTCTCCACTTTCAGTACCAGGTCAGATGGAAATGGTAAAAATTTTTGAGGATGTAACTTGTAGAATAGATAAGGGAGAACCAGTGGATGTGGTGTATTTGGACTTTCAGAAGGCTTTCGATAAGGTCCCACATAAGAGATTGGTGTGCAAAGTTAAAGCACATGGGATCGGGGGTAAGGTACTGACTTGGATAGAGAACTGGTTGGCAGACAGGAAGCAAAGAGTATGTCTAAACGGGTATTTTTCCAAGTGGCAGGCAGTTACTCGTGGGGTAGGGCAGGGATAAGTGCTAGGACCCCAGCTACTCACAATATATATTAATGATCTAGAAGGTTGAACTAGATATAATAACTCCAAGTTTGCAGACGACACAAAGCTGGGTGGGCATGTGTGCTGTGAGGAGGATGCAGAGAAACTCCAGTATGATATGGACAGGTTAGGTGATTTAGCAGAAGCATGGCAGATGCAGTATAATGTGGATAAATGTGAGGTTATCAACTTTGGTGGCAAAAACAGGAAGACAGCTTATTATCAGAATGTCAATAGATTGGGAAAAGGGGAACTGCAATGAGACCTGGGTGTCCGTGTACACCAATCGCTGAAGGTAAGCATGCAGGTGCAGCAGGTGGTTAAGAAGGCAAATGTTGGCCTTTATAGTGAGAGGTTTCGAGTACAGGAGCAAGGATGTCTTGCTGCAGTTGTACAAGGCCTTGGTGAGACCATACCTTGAGTATTGTGTGCAGCTTTGGTCACCTTATCTGAGGAAGGATGTTCTTGCCATGGAGGGAGTGCAGCGAAGATTCACCAGACTGATACATGGGATGGCAGGAATGACGTATGAAGACAGATTGAGATGATTTGGCTTATATTCGCTAGAGTTTAGAAGAACGAGAGGGGATCTCATTGAAACTTACAAAATTCTAACAGGACTAGACACACTAGATGCAGGAAGAAAGATCCCGATGGTGCGGGAATCCAGAACCAACGGTCACAGTCTAAGGATAAGGGGTAAGCCACTTAGGGCTGAGATGAGGAGGAATTTCTTCACCCAGAGAGTGGTGAACCTGTTGAATTCTGTACCACAGAAGGCAGTTGAGGCCAATTCATTAAATATATTCAAGAAGGAGTTAGATATATTTCTTAAGGCTAAAGAGATAACGGGATATGGGGAGAAAGCAGGGACAGGGTACTGAATGTGGATGATCAGCCATGATCTCATTAAATGGCGGAGCAGGCTCGAGGGGCCAAATGGCCTACTCCTGCTCCTATCTTCTATGTTTCTATGTGAATGGAGCAGGTGAACTGCTGAATCCCACTTTTAAGGGATGTCCCAAAGTGCTTGACGGTGGTGTGAAAATAAATGAGTTCCGCTTGGTAATTAAAAGTAAAGACTGTCAGAAGTGGGATTCGAACCCACGCCTCCAGAGAAAACTGCGACCTGAACGCAGCGCCTTAGACCGCTCGGCCATCCTGAAACATAGAAACATAGAGATAGGAACAGGAGTAGGCCATTCGGCCCTTCGAGCCTGCTCCGCCATTCAATGAGATCATGGCTGATCTTCGTCTGAGATCATAGCTGATCTTACCAGTTCAGTACCCCATCCCCGCCTTTTCTCCGTAACCCTTAATCCCCTTAGCCTTCAGAAATATATCCAATTCTCTCTTGAAAATATTTATTGAATTAACCTTCACAGCCCTCTGTGGCAGGGAATTCCACAGGCTCACCACTCTTTGAGTGAAGAAATTCTTCCTCATCTCTGTTTTAAATGATTTGCCCGCTATTTTTAGACTGTGGCCCCTGGTTCTGTGCTCCCCGGCCATTGGAAACATTCTCTCTGAATTCAGCCTGTCCAGGCCTGCCATAATTTTATATGTTTCGATGAGATCCCCTCTCAATCTTCTAAACTCCAGTGAGTACAAGCCCAAACTATTTAATCTCTCTTCGTAGGTCATTCCCGCCATTCCAGGTATCAGCCTGGTGAATCGCCGTTGCACTCTTTCCATGGCAAGAACATCCTTCCGCAGATGGGGCGACCAAAACTGTACACAATACTCCAGATGCGGTCTCACCAGCACCTTGTACAGCTGTAGTAAGGTATCCCTATTCCTATACTCGAACCCCCTTGATATGAAGGCCAACATACCATTTGCCTTCTTAATCGCCTGTTGCACCTGCATGCTCTCCTTCAGTGACTGGTGCACAAGAACGTCCAGGTCCCTCTGCACTTCCCCATCTCCCAATCTATTGCCATTTAGATAATAATCTACCCTCCTGTTTTTACCCCCAAAGTGGATAACCTCGCATTTATCCACATTATAGTGCATCTGCCACGTATCCGCCCATTCCCCCAACCTGTCCAAATCGCACTGTAGCCTCCTGACATCCTCATCAGAGCCCACCCCTCCTCCTAGTTTAGTGTCGTCAGCGAATTTGGAAATATTGCATCCAATTCCCTGATCCAGATCATTTATATATATTGTGAACAGCTGGGTTCCCAGGACAGATCCTTGCGGCACCCCGCTGGTCACTGCCTGCCACTCCGAAAACGAGCCGTTTATTCCAACTCTCTGTTTTCTATCCGCCAGCCAGTTCTCTATCCACGTTAATACTTTGCCCCCTATCCCATGAGCCTTAATTTTGCATGATAATCTTTTGTGTGGAACCTTATCGAAGGCTTTCTGGAAGTCAAGGTACACCACATCCACTGGCTCTCCCCCATCTATTTTACCAGTTACTTCCTCAAAAAATTCCAGCAGATTAGTCAAACACGATTTACCCTTTGTAAATCCATGTTGACTCTGTCCGATCCTTTCCCCATTTGTCAAGTGCTCCGCTATTTTATCCTTAATAATGGACTCTAGCATTTTGCCCACAACCGATGTAAGGCTTACTGGTCTATAATTCCCTGCTTTCTCTCTACCCCCCTTTTTAAATATTGGGGTAACATTAGCTACCCTCCAATCCACGGGTACTGTTCCCGAGTCAATGGAGTTCCGGAAGATGATCCTTAGAGCATCTGCTATCTCCAGGGGCACCTCCTTAAGTACCCTAGGATGTAGTTTATCAGGCCCTGGGGATTTGTCGGCCTTCAGTCCCCTCAACTTACCCAACACCATATCCCTAGAGATACTAATTTCTGTCAGCTCCTCCCTCTCATTAGTCCCTATGTTTGCCGATATTCCTGGGAGGTTATTTGTGTCCTCCTTTGTGAATACAGAACCAAAGTATAAGTTTAATTGGTCTGCCATTTCCTTATTCTCCATTATATATTCTCCCGAATCGGACTGCAAGGGACCGACTTGGGATTTTACCATCTTTTCCTCCTGATATACCGATAAAAGCTTTTGCAGTCTGTCTTTATGTTTGCTGCAAGTTTACTTTCGTATTCTATTTTCCCCTTCCTGATTAATCCCTTTGTCCTCTTTTGCTGTATCCTGTACTGCCCCCAATCTTCCGGTCTGGTGCTTTTTTTTGCCAGTTGATATGCCCTTTTTTTTGATTTTATGCTGTCCCTAATTTCCCTCGTTATCCACGGTTGAGTCACCTTTTTAGGTTTATTTTTATGCCAAACCGGTACAAACATGTTCTGGAATGCTTCCATTCTATCTTTGAATGCTTGCCATTGTCTATCCACTGTCAATCCCCCCAGAAACACCACCCAATCAATCTTACCCAATTCCCGTCTCATACCCTCGTAATTCCCTTTATTTAAGTTCTGGACCTTAGTCTCTGATTCAATTTCCTCACTCTCCATCTCGACTGAGAGCTCGATCATATTATGATCGCTCTGACCCAAGGGGCCTCGTACAAGAAGATTGCTGATAAGTCCCTTCTCATTGCACAATACCCAGTCTAAAATGGCCTGATCTCGAGTCGGCTCCTCGACATATTGGTCCAGATAACCGTCCCGAAAACATTCCAGGAATTCCTCCTCCTCAGAATTTTTACTAATTTGGGTAGTCCAATCAATATGTAAATTAAAGTCACCCATGATGACAGCTGTGCTCTTATCGCACGCTTCTCTAATTTCCCTTTTTATGCCTTCCCTCACCTCCATATTACTATTTGGAGGCCTATATATCACACCCACTAACGTTTTCCTCCCCTTGCTATTTCTCATTTCTACCCATACAGATTCCGTTTCATCCGTGTTAATATCCTTCCTTTCCATTGCATTAATCCCCTCCTTTACCAGCAATGCTACCCCACCTCCCCTACCTTTTTGCCGATCCTTCCTAAATATTGTATATCCCTGGATGTTAAGTTCCCAGCCTTGCCCACCCTGCAGCCACGTTTCTGTAATCCCAATCAAATCATACTTGTTTACCTCTATTTCCACAACTAATTCATCCACCTTGTTCCTAATGCTTCTAGCATTAAGATACAAAGCCTTCAGGCTTGCTTTTTTCACACTCTCATTATGAATTAGTTTGGCCCTTTGTGTTTCTCTCCTTTGCTTATTGCTTCTCACCTTTCTACCATCTATTTCTGACTTCATATGACTTCCCTCTTTTCCACTACCTACGTTCCCATCCCCCTGCCAAATTAGTTTAAATCCTCCCGAACCGCCCTAGAAAATATTACCCCGAGGACATCGGCTCCCTCACAGTTCAGGTGTCGACCGTCCCCTTGGTACAGGTCACTCCTCCCCAAGAACTGGTTCCAATGCCTCAAGAATTTAAATCCCTCTCCCTTGCACCACTGCTCAAGCCACGTATTTAGCTTATCTATCTTACTCTCTCTAAACTTATTAGCTCGTGGCACTGGTAGCAATCCAGAGATTACTACCTTTGAGGTCCTACTTTTCAATTTAGCTCCTAACTCCCTAAATTCAGCTTGTAGGACCTCCTCCCTCTTTTTACCTACATCGTTGGTACCTACATGTACCACGACAACTGGCTGATCCCCCTCCCCCTTCAGAATGCTCTGCACCCGCTCCGAGACATCCTTGACCCTTGCACCAGGGAGGCAACATACCATCTTGGAGTCTCGGTCTCGGCCACAGAAACTCCTATCTATCCCCCTTACAATTGAATCCCCTATCACTATAGCCCTATCCCTCTTTTTCCCGCCCTTCTGTGCAGCAGAGCCAGTCATGGTGCCCTGAACCTGGCTGCTGGTGCCTTCCCCTGATAAGTCATCTCCCCCAACAGTACCCAAAACGGTAAACCTGTTTTGGAGGGAGATGACCGCAGGTGACTCCTGCACTACCTTCCTGCCTTTGCCCTGCCTTTTGGTCACCCATTTACTGTCTGAGCTAGCCTTTACCTGCGGTGTGACCAACTCACTGAATGTGCTATCCACAACATCCTCAGCATCGCGTATGCTCCAGAGTGAGTCCATTCGCAGCTCCAGCGCCGCCATGCTAGGAGCTGCAGCTGGACACACTTCCTGCACACATAGTTGTCAGGGACAGTGTCCCTGATTTCCCACATGGCACAGGAGGAGCATGACACGGGTCCGAGCTGCCCTTCCATGACTTAACCCTTACAATATCCTTTTATTTACTACGATTTAGCTTAATTATTGAATTCTACTTAGAATAAGTTTGTGAAAGTACTCACCAACCAGTCACCTACCTGTTTTCTGGTGTTGTATTTTCACTGCCGCCTCCTGTCCTGGAACCTTTTCCACCTAGGTTAGGCTCCTGAAATAAAATAAATTGAACCTACCTTTTCAACTTCCCCTAACCCCTAAAAGGTTAGAGGAGGTGGAAGGGTGGGAGACACTACACTGTAGTGTTTCGGGTTTAGCAACAGCTCCACCTATATAAGAGTTACTGGCCTCCTGCTCTCCCGACTGCACCAGCTGTGAAAGAAAAAGCCCGCGAAAGGTGAGCTTTTAAACTCACCAGTTACTGGCCTCCTGCTCTCCCGACTGCCCCAGCTGTGAAAGAAAAAGCCCCCGAAAGGTGAGCTTTTAAACTCACCAGTTACTGGCCTCCTGCTCTCTCGACTGCACCAGCTGTGAAAGAAAAAGCCCGCGAAAGGTGAGCTTTTAAACTCACCAGTTACTGGCCTCCTGCTCTCCCGACTGCCCCAGCTGTGAAAGAAAAAGCCCCCGAAAGGTGAGCTTTTAAACTCACCAGTTACTGGCCTCCTGCTCTCCCGACTGCACCAGCTGAGAAAGAAAAAGCCCGCGAAAGGTGAGCTTTTAAACTCACCAGTTACTGGCCTCCTGCTCTCCCGACTGCCCCAGCTGTGAAAGAAAAAGCCCCCGAAAGGTGAGCTTTTAAACTCACCAGTTACTGGCCTCCTGCTCTCCCGACTGCACCAGCTGTGAAAGAAAAAGCCCCCGAAAGGTGAGCTTTTAAACTCACCAGTTACTGGCCTCCTGCTCTCCCGACTGCACCAGCTGTGAAAGAAAAAGCCCGCGAAAGGTGAGCTTTTAAACTCACCAGTTACTGGCCTCCTGCTCTCCCGACTGCCCCAGCTGTGAAAGAAAAAGCCCCCGAAAGGTGAGCTTTTAAATTCACCAGTTACTGGCCTCCTGCTCTCCCGACTGCACCAGCTGTGAAAGAAAAAGCCCCCAAAAGGTGAGCTTTTAAACTCACCAGTTACTGGCCTCCTGCTCTCCCGACTGCCCCAGCTGTGAAAGAAAAAGCCCCCGAAAGGAGAGCTTTTAAACTCACCAGTTACTGGCCTCCTGCTCTCCCGACTGCACCAGCTGTGAAAGAAAAAGCCCGCTCCATTAATTTCTGCTTCTCATCACTTCCACATGAAGAACGTTTCCGTCCGGTTGCTTGTTCAATGCTGTTGAAGGCTCAGTGACCGGGATATCATCTCCCCCGGGGTTTTCCTGAGCTTGTGATCGGTGTATGGGGAGGTTTGTCCCGGGTCCCTATTATCTTGCAGCTCCAGGGATGGGCAGTATCAATGTGAGCTCTGGAGCTGGGGAGAAGCGAATAATTAATGGGTTTGTTTTCGGGCCTGAAATGCGGCTTAGATCTGTTGGTATTAACCGAGGCCGGGGCTGCGAGATATTTCAGTTTGTTCACGTTTAATCAGAGGAGCTGTCAGGAGCTGAAAAGGACCAAGAGCTGAAAAAACACCAGAAAAAAGATAAGAAATATCAGCAATTGTGATCAACTCTTTAATGTGTGTTCTGGTAGTTTAGTGGTTTAATTGTTTTAATCAACATTCATTAACCGAAAGCGTTGTTTTGCAGAATGAAATAAAAGCTCACAGTAAGGGACAGTCGAAAGTTGAGTAATTTAACTTTAATAATTTGTGAAAGTTTATTCATTGACGAAGATTTATACCCTATCAGAATTTACGCACTGTGTATTTTAGGAGCCTGCTTTAAATTGTTCGTTGCTTCTGACACAAGAAACCTGTTAAATTTATTTCACAGAAAAATAATGTTTCCGCCCGGTCTCGAACCGGGGACCTTTCGCGTGTGAGGCGAACGTGATAACCGCTACACTACGGAAACCTCTGCTTATTTGAGCATCGAGAAAGCACTGTTCAGACAGAAGGGACACTACAGAATCGCTCTTTCTGCAATGATTTCCTTTCACTGGCATTTCTCTGACCGAACTGCACAAGTCAAAAATGTTCCTTTCAAACTCATTAAACTGTCGAATTTCCTTCCCTCTGGTTTAACCCAGGCGTTTAACTTGTTCTGCAAACCATGAACCAGGTTCACCTGAATTCCAAGGTGTGTAAGGAAATCAAGCTTCAAAAGCCCTTTCATTAACCACAGGGATTCAGGCAATTTTCTGATCGCAAAGCGCTTTCTCACCTTGTCAATATCTCTCGTCTATTTGTCGGTGTTTCCCGATTCTGCCTGTCTCTCTGGCTCTGTTTATTCTGTGTGACCACCTGCAGGTTGATTTTGAGCGAATATCTGTGCTTGTGTTTTGTCACATTAAATAAATGAGGAATTGTGGCGCTTCTCTCCCTGACACTGGGGAAAGAGTGAGACAGTCTTTGGAGCAAGTGTCTGGTTATTGTGAAACGGCAAAGAAAACAATAATTCTGGAATTACCCGGAAAAACAGTGACCCCGACGTGATTTGAACACGCAGCCTTCTGATCTGGAGACAGAACGCGCTACCGTTGCGCCACGATGTCCTACAATCAAAACCACGCTGTTTTTATATACACACGTTCCACAAACACTGTTTCATTCCTCCTGCCTTCTCCTGATTCCTCAGTGTCATGCACAGAGGCGCCTGATGCCCGCATTTGTTTAACGTAACAAGCAGACACAAACACAGGTATTCCTTCAAAATCAACCCGCAGGTGGCCACAGACACAATAAACAGAGCCAGAGAGAAAGACAGAATCGGGAATCTCCGGGAAATAGACAAGATATATTGACAAGGACTAAAGCGTTTTGCGATCAGAAAATTGCCTGAACCCCTGTGGTTAATGAAAGGGATTATTGCTGCTTGAGTTCCTTATACGCCTTGGGCTTCTGGAGAACTTGTTTCGTAGTTTGCAGAAATGCGGCTCAAACATGCTGTTGTGACCGGGCCGGAGCCACCAGGTACCTGACTGCAATCAGCGACAATAAAATGCCGTTTCAACAGGCGCGGCTAGCTCAGTCGGTAGAACATGAGACTCTTAATCTCAGGGTCGTGGGTTCGAGCTCCCACGTTGGGCGGTATTTATTTTGTTAAACTTTTATGTTGCTTTCAAAGCGTCATTAATTGAGCGATAACCTTGTTTTGCACAATGAAAGAAATGCGAACTGAGAAAATACTGCAGAAGCTGGAAATCTGAATTGAAACAGAAAGTGCAGGAGATACTCAGCAGGTCAGGCAGCTTCTGCGAAGAGAGAAACAGAGTTAACGTTTCAGGTCGATAACCTTTCGTCAGAACTGGAAAAAAGAGGTAATGGAACAGATTTTTAAGCAACTGTAGGGGATTCTATGAGATCATGGCTGATCTCCTGCCTCAATTCCATTCACCGGCCCTATTGCCATATCTCTTGATGCCCTTACCAGTCAGAAATCTACCCACTTCTGTTTTGAACATACGCAATGACTGAGCCTCCACAGCCCTCTGGGGTAGAGAATTCCAAAGATTCACCACCCTCTGTGTGAAGAAATTTCTTCTCCTCTTAGTCCTGAATGGCCTAACCTTTATCCTGAGGCTGTGGCCCCTGGTTCTAGACTTCCCAGCCAAGGGAATCATTCTCCCAGCATCCAACCGATTAAACCCTGTAATAATTTTGCATGCTTAATGAGATCCCCTCTCATTCTTCCGAATTCAAGAGACTGCAGTCCTAGTTTACTCAATCTCTTCTCATACGAGGTCAGTGACAGTCTTGCAAATGGTGACTTGATATTCGGTAGTGGGGTCATGGTCCAGGTGGAGGTAGGAGGAGGTGTTGGAGAGTTGGCGTACAGCTTCTGCTAGGTAGCGGTCGGTTCACCAAACAGCAACAGCACCGCCCTTGTCAGCAGGTTTTGTGCTTTGCATGTTAACTGTTAACTGTTACCCATATCTCATTTTACACAATATATGGGCTACTCCAGCTCCTAATTCGTTTGTTCTTAGTTGTTATTTCCTCACACAGGAGAGCAATCTCGCCCCTGGACAAGCAGAAGGAGCAAGTTCCAACCAAATGGTTCCGCAAACGTGATAACAGCTACACTGGGGAACCGTCTCCACTTTCAGTACCAGGTCAGATGGAAATGTTAAAATTTTTTGAGGATATAACTGGTAGAATAGATAAGGGAGAACCAGCGGATGTGGTGTATTTGGACTTTCAGAAGGCTTTCGATAAGGTCCCACATAAGAGATTGGTGTGCAAAGTTAAAGCACATGGGATCGGGGGTAAGGTACTGACTTGGATAGAGAACTGGTTGGCAGACAGGAAGCAAAGAGTATGTCTAAACGGGTATTTTTCCAAGTGGCAGGCAGTTACTCGTGGGGTAGGGCAGAGATAAGTGCTAGGACCCCAGCTACTCACAATATATATTAATGATCTAGAAGGTTGAACTAGATATAATAACTCCAAGTTTGCAGACGACACAAAGCTGGGTGGGCATGTGTGCTGTGAGGAGGATGCAGAGAAACTCCAGTATGATATGGACAGGTTAGGTGATTTAGCAGAAGCATGGCAGATGCAGTATAATGTGGATAAATGTGAGGTTATCAACTTTGGTGGCAAAAACAGGAAGACAGCTTATTATCAGAATGTCAATAGATTGGGAAAAGGGGAACTGCAATGAGACCTGGGTGTCCGTGTACACCAATCGCTGAAGGTAAGCATGCAGGTGCAGCAGGTGGTTAAGAAGGCAAATGTTGGCCTTTATAGTGAGAGGTTTCGAGTACAGGAGCAAGGATGTCTTGCTGCAGTTGTACAAGGCCTTGGTGAGACCATACCTTGAGTATTGTGTGCAGCTTTGGTCACCTTATCTGAGGAAGGATGTTCTTGCCATGGAGGGAGTGCAGCGAAGATTCACCAGACTGATACATGGGATGGGAGGAATGACGTATGAAGACAGATTGAGATGATTTGGCTTATATTCGCTAGAGTTTAGAAGAACGAGAGGGGATCTCATTGAAACTTACAAAATTCTAACAGGACTAGACACACTAGATGCAGGAAGAATGATCCCGATGGTGCGGGAATCCAGAACCAGCGGTCACAGTCTAAGGATAAGGGGTAAGCCACTTAGGGCTGAGATGAGGAGGAATTTCTTCACCCAGAGAGTGGTGAACCTGTTGAATTCTGTACCACAGAAGGCAGTTGAGGCCAATTCATTAAATATATTCAAGAAGGAGTTAGATATATTTCTTAAGGCTAAAGAGATAACGGGATATGGGGAGAAAGCAGGGACAGGGTACTGAATGTGGATGATCAGCCATGATCTCATTAAATGGAGGAGCAGGCTCGACGGGCCGAATGGCCTACTCCTGCTCCTATCTTCTATGTTTCTATGTGAATGGAGCAGGTGAACTGCTGAATCCCACTTTTAAGGGATGTCCCAAAGTGCTTGACAGTGGTGTGAAAATAAATGAGTTCCGCTTGGTAATTAAAAGTAAAGACTGTCAGAGGAGCATGCGACCTGAACGCAGCGTCTTAGACCGCTCGGCCATCCTGACTTGCTCCATTAATTTCTGCATCTCATCACTTCCACATGAAGAACGTTTCCGTCCGGGTGCTTGTTCAATGCTGTTGAAGGCTCAGTGACCGGGATATCATCTCCCCCGGGGTTTTCCTGAGCTTGTACTCGGTGTATGGGGAGGTTTGTCCCGGGTCCCTATTATCTTGCAGCTCCAGGGATGGGCAGTATCAATCTGAGCTCTGGAGCTGGGGAGAAGCGAATAATTAATGGGTTTGTTTTCGGGCCTGAAATGCGGCTTAGATCTGTTGGTATTAACCGAGGCCGGGGCTGCGAGATATTTCAGTTTGTTCACGTTTAATCAGAGGAATATCCGCAGTCAGGAGCTGAAAAGGACCAAGAGCTGAAAAAACACCAGAAAAAAGATAAGAAATATCAGCAATTGTGATCAACTCTTTAATGTGTGTTCTGGTAGTTTAGTGGTTTAATTGTTTTAATCAACATTCATTAACCGAAAGCGTTGTTTTGCAGAATGAAATAAAAGCTCACAGTAAGGGACAGTCGAAAGTTGAGTAATTTAACTTTAATAATTTGTGAAAGTTTATTCATTGACGAAGATTTATACCCTATCAGAATTTACGCACTGTGTATTTTAGGAGCCTGCTTTAAATTGTTCGTTGCTTCTGACACAAGAAACCTGTTAAATTTATTTCACAGAAAAATAATGTTTCCGCCCGGTCTCGAACCGGGGACCTTTCGCGTGTGAGGCGAACGTGATAACCGCTACACTACGGAAACCTCTGCTTAATTGAGCATCGAGAAAGCACTGTTCAGACAGAAGGGGCACTACAGAATCGCTCTTTCTGCAATGATTTCCTTTCACTGGCATTTCTCTGACCGAACTGCACAAGTCAAAAATGTTCCTTTCAAACTCATTAAACTGTCGAATTTCCTTCCCTCTGGTTTAACCCAGGCGTTTAACTTGTTCTGCAAACCATGAACCAGGTTCACCTGAATTCCAAGGTGTGTAAGGAAATCAAGCTTCAAAAGCCCTTTCATTAACCACAGGGATTCAGGCAATTTTCTGATCGCAATGCGCTTTCTCACCTTGTCAATATCTCTCGTCTATTTGCCGGTGTTTCCCGATTCTGCCTGTCTCTCTGGCTCTGTTTATTCTGTGTGACCACCTGCAGGTTGATTTTGAGCGAATACCTGTGCTTGTGTTTTGTCACATTAAATAAATGAGGAATTGTGGCGCTTCTCTCCCTGACACTGGGGAAAGAGTGAGACAGTCTTTGGAGCAAGTGTCTGGTTATTGTGAAACGGCAAAGAAAACAATAATTCTGGAATTACAGTGACCCCGACGTGATTTGAACACGCAGCCTTCTGATCTGGAGTCAGACGCGCTACCGTTGCGCCACGAGGTCCTACAATCAAAACCTCGCTGTTTTTATATACACACGTTCCACAAACACTGTTTCATTCCTACTGCCTTCTCCTGATTCCTCAGTGTCATGCACTGAGGCGCCTGATGCCCTCATTTGTTTAACGTAACAAGCAGACACAAACACAGGTATTCCTTCAAAATCAACCCGCAGGTGGCCACAGACACAATAAACAGAGCCAGAGAGAAAGACAGAATCGGGAATCGCCGGGAAATAGACAAGATATATTGACAAGGACTAAAGCGTTTTGCGATCAGAAAATTGCCTGAACCCCTGTGGTTAATGAAAGGGATTATTGCTGTTTGCGTTCCTTATACGCCTTGGGCTTCTGGAGAACTTGTTTCGTAGTTTGCAGAAATGCGGCTCAAACATGCTGTTGTGACCGGGCCGGAGCCACCAGGTACCTGACTGCAATCAGCGACAATGAAATGCCGTTCCAACAGGCGCGGCTAGCTCAGTCGGTAGGACATGAGACTCTTAATCTCAGGGTCGTGGGTTCGAGCTCCCACGTTGGGCGGTATTTATTTTGTTAAACTTTTATGTTGCTTTCAAAGCGTCATTAATTGAGCGATAACCTTGTTTTGCACAATGAAAGAAATGCGAACTGAGAAAATACTGCAGAAGCTGGAAATCTGAATTGAAACAGAAAATGCTGGAGATACTCCGCAGGTCAGGCAGCTTCTGCGAAGAGAGAAACAGAGTTAACGTTTCAGGTCGATAACCTTTCGTCAGAACTGGAAAAAAGAGGTAATGGAACAGATTTTTAAGCAACTGTAGGGGATTCTATGAGATCATGGCTGATCTCCTGCCTCAATTCCATTCATTGGCCCTATTGCCATATCTCTTGATGCCCTTACCAGTCAGAAATCTACCGACTTCTGTTTTGAACATACGCAATGACTGAGCCTCCACAGCCCTCTGGGGTAGAGAATTCCAAAGATTCACCACACTCTGTGTGAAGAAATTTCTTCTCCTCTCAGTCCTGAATGGCCTAACCTTTATCCTGAGGCTGTGGCCCCTGGTTCTAGACTTCCCGGCCAAGGGAAACATTCTCCCAGCATCCAACCGATCAAACCCTGTAATAATTTTGCATGCTTAATGAGATCCCCTCTCATTCTTCCGAATTCAAGAGACTGCAGTCCTAGTTTACTCAATCTCTTCTCATACGAGGTCAGTGACAGTCTTGCAAATGGTGACTTGATATTCGGTAGTGGGGTCATGGTCCAGGTGGAGGTAGGAGGAGGTGTTGGAGAGTTGGCGTACAGCTTCTGCTAGGTAGTGGTCGGTTCACCAAACAGCAACAGCACCACCCTTGTCAGCAGGTTTTGTGCTTTGCATGTTAACTGTTAACTGTTACCCATATCTCATTTTACACAATATATGGGCTACTCCAGCTCCTAATTCGTTTGTTCTTAGTTGTTATTTCCTCACACAGGAGAGCAATCTCGCCCCTGGACAAGCAGAAGGAGCAAGTTCCAACCAAATGGTTCCGCAAACGTGATAACAGCTACACTGTGGAACCGTCTCCTCTTTCAGTACCAGGTCAGATGGAAATGTTAAAATTTTTTGAGGATGTAACTGGTAGAATAGATAAGGGAGAACCAGTGGATGTGGTGTATTTGGACTTTCAGAAGGCTTTCGATAAGGTCCCACATAAGAGATTGGTGTGCAAAGTTAAAGCACATGGGATCGGGGGTAAGGTACTGACTTGGATAGAGAACTGGTTGGCAGACAGGAAGCAAAGAGTATGTCTAAACGGGTATTTTTCCAAGTGGCAGGCAGTTACTCGTGGGGTAGGGCAGGGATAAGTGCTAGGACCCCAGCTACTCACAATATATATTAATGATCTAGAAGGATGAACTTGATATAATAACTCCAAGTTTGCAGACGACACAAAGCTGGGTGGGCATGTGTGCTGTGAGGAGGATGCAGAGAAACTCCAGTATGATATGGACAGGTTAGGAGATTTAGCAGAAGCATGGCAGATGCAGTATAATGTGGATAAATGTGAGGTTATCAACTTTGGTGGCAAAAGCAGGAAGACAGCTTATTATCAGAATGTCAATAGATTGGGAAAAGGGGAACTGCAATGAGACCTGGGTGTCCGTGTACACCAATCGCTGAAGGTAAGCATGCAGGTGCAGCAGGTGGTTAAGAAGGCAAATGTTGGCCTTTATAGTGAGAGGTTTCGAGTACAGGAGCAAGGATGTCTTGCTGCAGTTGTACAAGGCCTTGGTGAGACCATACCTTGAGTATTGTGTGCAGCTTTGGTCACCTTATCTGAGGAAGGATGTTCTTGCCATGGAGGGAGTGCAGCGAAGATTCACCAGACTGATACATGGGATGGCAGGAATGACGTATGAAGACAGATTGAGATGATTTGGCTTATATTCGCTAGAGTTTAGAAGAACGAGAGGGGATCTCATTGAAACTTACAAAATTCTAACAGGACTAGACACACTAGATGCAGGAAGAATGATCCCGATGGTGCGGGAATCCAGAACCAGCGGTCACAGTCTAAGGATAAGGGGTAAGCCACTTAGGGCTGAGATGAGGAGGAATTTCTTCACCCAGAGAGTGGTGAACCTGTTGAATTCTGTACCACAGAAGGCAGTTGAGGCCAATTCATTAAATATATTCAAGAAGGAGTTAGATATATTTCTTAAGGCTAAAGAGATAACGGGATATGGGGAGAAAGCAGGGACAGTGGTACTGAATGTGGATGATCAGCCATGATCTCATTAAATGGCGGAGCAGGCTCGACGGGCCGAATGGCCTACTCCTGCTCCTATCTTCTATGTTTCTATGTGAATGGAGCAGGTGAACTGCTGAATCCCACTTTTAAGGGATGTCCCAAAGTGCTTGACAGTGGTGTGAAAATAAATGAGTTCCGCTTGGTAATTCCAAAGTAAAGACTGTCAGAAGTGGGATTCGAACCCACGCCTCCAGAGGAGACTGCGACCTGAACGCAGCGCCTTAGACCGCTCGGCCATCCTGACTCGCTTCATGAATTTCTGCATCTCATCACTTCCACATGAAGAACGTTTCCGTCCGGGTGCTTGTTCAATGCTGTTGAAGGCTCAGTGACCGGGATATCATCTCCCCCGGGGTTTTCCTGAGCTTGTGCTCGGTGTATGGGGATGTTTGTCCCGGGTCCCTATTATCTTGCAGCTCCAGGGATGGGCAGTATCAATCTGAGCTCTGGAGCTGGGGAGAAGCGAATAATTAATGGGTTTGTTTTCGGGCCTGAAATGCGGCTTAGATCTGTTGGTATTAACCGAGGCCGGGGCTGCGAGATATTTCAGTTTGTTCACGTTTAATCAGAGGAATATCCGCAGTCAGGAGCTGAAAAGGACCAAGAGCTGAAAAAACACCAGAAAAAAGATAAGAAATATCAGCAATTGTGATCAACTCTTTAATGTGTGTTCTGGTAGTTTAGTGGTTTAATTGTTTTAATCAACATTCATTAACCGAAAGCGTTGTTTTGCAGAATGAAATAAATGCTCACAGTAAGGGACAGTCGAAAGTTGAGTAATTTAACTTTAATAATTTGTGAAAGTTTATTCATTGACGAAGATTTATACCCTATCAGAATTTACGCACTGTGTATTTTAGGAGTCTGCTTTAAATTGTTCGTTGCTCCTGACACAAGAAACCTGTTAAATTTATTTCACAGAAAAATAATGTTTCCGCCCGGGCTCGAACCGGGGACCTTTCGCGTGTGAGGCGAACGTGATAACCGCTACACTACGGAAACCTCTGCTGAATTGAGCATCGAGAAAGCACTGTTCAGACAGAAGGGACACTACAGAATCGCTCTTTCTGCAATGATTTCCTTTCACTGGCATTTCTCTGACCGAACTGCACAAGTCAAAAATGTTCCTTTCAAACTCATTAAACTGTCGAATTTCCTTCCCTCTGGTTTAACCCAGGCGTTTAACTTGTTCTGCAAACCATGAACCAGGTTCACCTGAATTCCAAGGTGTGTAAGGAAATCAAGCTTCAAAAGCCCTTTCATTAACCACAGGGATTCAGGCAATTTTCTGATCGCAAAGCGTTTTCTCACCTTGTCAATATCTCTCGTCTATTTGCCGGTGTTTCCCGATTCTGCCTGTCTCTCTGGCTCTGTTTATTCTGTGTGACCACCTGCAGGTTGATTTTGAGCGAATACCTGTGCTTGTGTTTTGTCACATTAAATAAATGAGGAATTGTGGCGCTTCTCTCCCTGACACTGGGGAAAGAGTGAGACAGTCTTTGGAGCAAGTGTCTGGTTATTGTGAAACGGCAAAGAAAACAATAATTCTGGAATTACCCGGAAAAACAGTGACCCCGACGTGATTTGAACACGCAGCCTTCTGATCTGGAGTCAGACGCGCTACCGTTGCGCCACGAGGCCCTACAATCTAAAACGCGCTGTTTTTATATACACACGTTCCACAAACACTGTTTCATTCCTCCTGCCTTCTCCTGATTCCTCAGTGTCATGCACAGAGGCGCCTCATGCCCTCATTTGTTTAACGTAACAAGCAGACACAAACTAAGGTATTCCTTCAAAATCAACCCGCAGGTGGCCACAGACACAATAAACAGAGCCAGAGAGAAAGACAGAATCGGGAATCTCCGGGAAATAGACAAGATATATTGACAAGGACTAAAGCGTTTTGCGATCAGAAAATTGCCTGAACCCCTGTGGTTAATGAAAGGGATTATTGCTGCTTGAGTTCCTTATACGCCTTGGGCTTCTGGAGAACTTGTTTCGTAGTTTGCAGAAATGCGGCTCAGACATGCTGTTGTGACCGGGCCGGAGCCACCAGGTACCTGACTGCAATCAGCGACAACGAAATGCAGTTTTAACAGGCCCGGCTAGCTCAGTCGGTAAAGCATGAGACTCTTAATCTTAGAGTTCGCGGGTTCGAGCACCCAGGTTGAGCGGTATTTATTTTGTTGAACTTTTATGTTGCTTTCAAAGCGTCATTAATTGAGCGATAACCTTGTTTTGCACAATGAAAGAAATGCGAACTGAGAAAATACTGCAGAAATTGGAAATCTGAATTGAAACAGAAAATGCTGGAGATACTCAGCAGGTCAGGCAGCTTCTGCGAAGAGATAAACAGAGTTAACGTTTCAGGTCGATAACCTTTCGTCAGAACTGGAAAAAAGAGGTAATGGAACAGATTGTTAAGCAACTGTAGGGGATTCTATGAGATCATGGCTGATCTCCTGCCTCAATTCCATTCACCGGCCCTATTGCCATATCTCTTGATGCCCTTACCAGTCAGAAATCTACCGACTTCTGTTTTGAACATACGCAATGACTGAGCCTCCACAGCCCTCTGGGGTAGAGAATTCCAAAGATTCACCACCCTCTGTGTGAAGAAATGTCTTCTCCTCTCAGTCCTGAATGGCCTAACCTTTATCCTGAGGCTGTGGCCCCTGGTTCTAGACTTCCCGGCCAAGGGAAACATTCTCCCAGCATCCAACCGATCAAACCCTGTAATAATTTTGCATGCTTAATGAGATCCCCTCTCATTCTTCCGAATTCAAGAGACTGCAGTCCTAGTTTACTCAACCTCTTCTCATACGAGGTCAGTGACAGTCTTGCAAATGGTGACTTGATATTCGGTAGTGGGGTCATGGTCCAGGTGGAGGTAGGAGGAGGTGTTGGAGAGTTGGCGTACAGCTTCTGCTAGGTAGCGGTCGGTTCACCAAACAGCAACAGCACCACCCTTGTCAGCAGGTTTTGTGCTTTGCATGTTAACTGTTAACTGTTACCCATATCTCATTTTACACAATATATGGGCTACTCCAGCTCCTAATTCGTTTGTTCTTAGTTGTTATTTCCTCACACAGGAGAGCAATCTCGCCCCTGGACAAGCAGAAGGAGCAAGTTCCAACCAAATGGTTCCGCAAACGTGATAACAGCTACACTGTGGAACCGTCTCCTCTTTCAGTACCAGGTCAGATGGAAATGTTAAAATTTTTTGAGGATGTAACTGGTAGAATAGATAAGGGAGAACCAGTGGATGTGGTGTATTTGGACTTTCAGAAGGCTTTCGATAAGGTCCCACATAAGAGATTGGTGTGCAAAGTTAAAGCACATGGGATCGGGGGTAAGGTACTGACTTGGATAGAGAACTGGTTGGCAGACAGGAAGCAAAGAGTATGTCTAAACGGGTATTTTTCCAAGTGGCAGGCAGTTACTCGTGGGGTAGGGCAGGGATAAGTGCTAGGACCCCAGCTACTCACAATATATATTAATGATCTAGAAGGTTGAACTTGATATAATAACTCCAAGTTTGCAGACGACACAAAGCTGGGTGGGCATGTGTGCTGTGAGGAGGATGCAGAGAAACTCCAGTATGATATGGACAGGTTAGGAGATTTAGCAGAAGCATGGCAGATGCAGTATAATGTGGATAAATGTGAGGTTATCAACTTTGGTGGCAAAAGCAGGAAGACAGCTTATTATCAGAATGTCAATAGATTGGGAAAAGGGGAACTGCAATGAGACCTGGGTGTCCGTGTACACCAATCGCTGAAGGTAAGCATGCAGGTGCAGCAGGTGGTTAAGAAGGCAAATGTTGGCCTTTATAGTGAGAGGTTTCGAGTACAGGAGCAAGGATGTCTTGCTGCAGTTGTACAAGGCCTTGGTGAGACCATACCTTGAGTATTGTGTGCAGCTTTGGTCACCTTATCTGAGGAAGGATGTTCTTGCCATGGAGGGAGTGCAGCGAAGATTCACCAGACTGATACATGGGATGGCAGGAATGACGTATGAAGACAGATTGAGATGATTTGGCTTATATTCGCTAGAGTTTAGAAGAACGAGAGGGGATCTCATTGAAACTTACAAAATTCTAACAGGACTAGACACACTAGATGCAGGAAGAATGATCCCGATGGTGCGGGAATCCAGAACCAGCGGTCGCAGTCTAAGGATAAGGGGTAAGCCACTTAGGGCTGAGATGAGGAGGAATTTCTTCACCCAGAGAGTGGTGAACCTGTTGAATTCTGTACCACAGAAGGCAGTTGAGGCCAATTCATTAAATATATTCAAGAAGGAGTTAGATATATTTCTTAAGGCTAAAGAGATAACGGGATATGGGGAGAAAGCAGGGACAGGGTACTGAATGTGGATGATCAGCCATGATCTCATTAAATGGCAGAGCAGGCTCGACGGGCCGAATGGCCTACTCCTGCTCCTATCTTCCATGTTTCTATGTGAATGGAGCAGGTGAACTGCTGAATCCCACTTTTAAGGGATGTCCCAAAGTGCTTGACAGTGGTGTGAAAATAAATGAGTTCCGCTTGGTAATTCAAAGTAAAGACTGTCAGAAGTGGGATTCGAACCCACGCCTCCAGAGGAGACTGCGACCTGAACGCAGCGCCTTAGACCGCTCGGCCATCCTGACTCGCTTCATGAATTTCTGCATCTCATCACTTCCACATGAAGAACGTTTCCGTCCGGGTGCTTGTTCAATGCTGTTGAAGGCTCAGTGACCGGGATATCATCTCCCCCGGGGTTTTCCTGAGCTTGTGCTCGGTGTATGGGGAGGTTTGTCCCGGGTCCCTATTATCTTGCAGCTCCAGGGATGGGCAGTATCAATCTGAGCTCTGGAGCTGGGGAGAAGCGAATAATTAATGGGTTTGTTTTCGGGCCTGAAATGCGGCTTAGATCTGTTGGTATTAACCGAGGCCGGGGCTGCGAGATATTTCAGTTTGTTCACGTTTAATCAGAGGAATATCCGCAGTCAGGAGCTGAAAAGGACCAAGAGCTGAAAAAACACCAGAAAAAAGATAAGAAATATCAGCAATTGTGATCAACTCTTTAATGTGTGTTCTGGTAGTTTAGTGGTTTAATTGTTTTAATCAACATTCATTAACCGAAAGCGTTGTTTTGCAGAATGAAATAAATGCTCACAGTAAGGGACAGTCGAAAGTTGAGTAATTTAACTTTAATAATTTGTGAAAGTTTATTCATTGACGAAGATTTATACCCTATCAGAATTTACGCACTGTGTATTTTAGGAGTCTGCTTTAAATTGTTCGTTGCTCCTGACACAAGAAACCTGTTAAATTTATTTCACAGAAAAATAATGTTTCCGCCCGGGCTCGAACCGGGGACCTTTCGCGTGTGAGGCGAACGTGATAACCGCTACACTACGGAAACATCTGCTGAATTGAGCATCGAGAAAGCACTGTTCAGACAGAAGGGACACTACAGAATCGCTCTTTCTGCAATGATTTCCTTTCACTGGCATTTCTCTGACCGAACTGCACAAGTCAAAAATGTTCCTTTCAAACTCATTAAACTGTCGAATTTCCTTCCCTCTGGTTTAACCCAGGCGTTTAACTTGTTCTGCAAACCATGAACCAGGTTCACCTGAATTCCAAGGTGTGTAAGGAAATCAAGCTTCAAAAGCCCTTTCATTAACCACAGGGATTCAGGCAATTTTCAGATCGCAAAGCGTTTTCTCACCTTGTCAATATCTCTCGTCTATTTGCCGGTGTTTCCCGATTCTGCCTGTCTCTCTGGCTCTGTTTATTCTGTGTGACCACCTGCAGGTTGATTTTGAGCGAATACCTGTGCTTGTGTTTTGTCACATTAAATAAATGAGGAATTGTGGCGCTTCTCTCCCTGACACTGGGGAAAGAGTGAGACAGTCTTTGGAGCAAGTGTCTGGTTATTGTGAAACGGCAAAGAAAACAATAATTCTGGAATTACCCGGAAAAACAGTGACCCCGACGTGATTTGAACACGCAGCCTTCTGATCTGGAGTCAGACGCGCTACCGTTGCGCCACGAGGCCCTACAATCTAAACTGCGCTGTTTTTATATACACACGTTCCACAAACACTGTTTCATTCCTCCTGCCTTCTCCTGATTCCTCAGTGTCATGCACAGAGGCGCCTCATGCCCTCATTTGTTTAACGTAACAAGCAGACACAAACACAGGTATTCCTTCAAAATCAACCCGCAGGTGGCCACAGACACAATAAACAGAGCCAGAGAGAAAGACAGAATCGGGAATCTCCGGGAAATAGACAAGATATATTGACAAGGACTAAAGCGTTTTGCGATCAGAAAATTGCCTGAACCCCTGTGGTTAATGAAAGGGATTATTGCTGCTTGAGTTCCTTATACGCCTTGGGCTTCTGGAGAACTTGTTTCGTAGTTTGCAGAAATGCGGCTCAGACATGCTGTTGTGACCGGGCCGGAGCCACCAGGTACCTGACTGCAATCAGCGACAATGAAATGCAGTTTTAACAGGCCCGGCTAGCTCAGTCGGTAAAGCATGAGACTCTTAATCTTAAAGTTCGCGGGTTCGAGCTCCCAGGTTGAGCGGTATTCATTTTGTTGAACTTTTATGTTGCTTTCAAAGCGTCATTAATTGAGCGATAACCTTGTTTTGCACAATGAAAGAAATGCGAACTGAGAAAATACTGCAGAAGCTGGAAATCTGAATTGAAACAGAAAATGCTGGAGATACTCAGCAGGTCAGGCAGCTTCTGCGAAGAGATAAACAGAGTTAACGTTTCAGGTCGATAACCTTTCGTCAGAACTGGAAAAAAGAGGTAATGGAACAGATTTTTAAGCAACTGTAGGGGATTCTATGAGATCATGGCTGATCTCCTGCCTCAATTCCATTCACCGGCCCTATTGCCATATCTCTTGATGCCCTTACCAGTCAGAAATCTACCGACTTCTGTTTTGAACATACGCAATGACTGAGCCTCCACAGCCCTCTGGGGTAGAGAATTCCAAAGATTCACCACCCTCTGTGTGAAGAAATTTCTTCTCCTCTCAGTCCTGAATGGCCTAACCTTTATCCTGAGGCTGTGGCCCCTGGTTCTAGACTTCCCGGCCAAGGGAAACATTCTCCCAGCATCCAACCGATCAAACCCTGTAATAATTTTGCATGCTTAATGAGATCCCCTCTCATTCTTCCGAATTCAAGAGACTGCAGTCCTAGTTTACTCAATCTCTTCTCATACGAGGTCAGTGACAGTCTTGCAAATGGTGACTTGATATTCGGTAGTGGGGTCATGGTCCAGGTGGAGGTAGGAGGAGGTGTTGGAGAGTTGGCGTACAGCTTCTGCTAGGTAGCGGTCGGTTCACCAAACAGCAACAGCACCACCCTTGTCAGCAGGTTTTGTGCTTTGCATGTTAACTGTTAACTGTTACCCATATCTCATTTTACACAATATATGGGCTACTCCAGCTCCTAATTCGTTTGTTCTTAGTTGTTATTTCCTCACACAGGAGAGCAATCTCGCCCCTGGACAAGCAGAAGGAGCAAGTTCCAACCAAATGGTTCCGCAAACGTGAAAACAGCTACACTGTGGAACCGTCTCCACTTTCAGTACCAGGTCAGATGGAAATGTTAAAATTTTTTGAGGATGTAACTGGTAGAATAGATAAGGGAGAACCAGTGGATGTGGTGTATTTGGACTTTCAGAAGGCTTTCGATAAGGTCCCACATAAGAGATTGGTGTGCAAAGTTAAAGCACATGGGATCGGGGGTAAGGTACTGACTTGGATAGAGAACTGGTTGGCAGACAGGAAGCAAAGAGTATGTCTAAACGGGTATGTTTCCAAGTGGCAGGCAGTTACTCGTGGGGTAGGGCAGGGATAAGTGCTAGGACCCCAGCTACTCACAATATATATTAATGATCTAGAAGGTTGAACTTGATATAATAACTCCAAGTTTGCAGACGACACAAAGCTGGGTGGGCATGTGTGCTGTGAGGAGGATGCAGAGAAACTCCAGTATGATATGGACAGGTTAGGTGATTTAGCAGAAGCATGGCAGATGCAGTATAATGTGGATAAATGTGAGGTTATCAACTTTGGTGGCAAAAGCAGGAAGACAGCTTATTATCAGAATGTCAATAGATTGGGAAAAGGGGAACTGCAATGAGACCTGGGTGTCCGTGTACACCAATCGCCGAAGGTAAGCATGCAGGTGCAGCAGGTGGTTAAGAAGGCAAATGTTGGCCTTTATAGTGAGAGGTTTCGAGTACAGGAGCAAGGATGTCTTGCTGCAGTTGTACAAGGCCTTGGTGAGACCATACCTTGAGTATTGTGTGCAGCTTTGGTCACCTTATCTGAGGAAGGATGTTCTTGCCATGGAGGGAGTGCAGCGAAGATTCAGCAGACTGATACATGGGATGGGAGGAATGACGTATGAAGACAGATTGAGATGATTTGGCTTATATTCGCTAGAGTTTAGAAGAACGAGAGGGGATCTCATTGAAACTTACAAAATTCTAACAGGACTAGACACACTAGATGCAGGAAGAATGATCCCGATGGTGCGGGAATCCAGAACCAGCGGTCACAATCTAAGGATAAGGGGTAAGCCACTTAGGGCTGAGATGAGGAGGAATTTCTTCACCCAGAGAGTGGTGAACCTGTTGAATTCTGTACCACAGAAGGCAGTTGAGGCCAATTCATTAAATATATTCAAGAAGGAGTTAGATATATTTCTTAAGGCTAAAGAGATAACGGGATATGGGGAGAAAGCAGGGACAGGGTACTGAATGTGGATGATCAGCCATGATCTCATTAAATGGCGGAGCAGGCTCGACGGGCCGAATGGCCTACTCCTGCTCCTGCTCCTATCTTCCATGTTTCTATGTGAATGGAGCAGGTGAACTGCTGAATCCCACTTTTAAGGGATGTCCCAAAGTGCTTGACAGTGGTGTGAAAATAAATGAGTTCCGCTTGGTAATTCAAAGTAAAGACTGTCAGAAGTGGGATTCGAACCCACGCCTCCAGAGGAGACTGCGACCTGAACGCAGCGCCTTAGACCGCTCGGCCATCCTGACTCACTTCATGAATTTCTGCATCTCATCACTTCCACATGAAGAACGTTTCCGTCCGGGTGCTTGTTCAATGCTGTTGAAGGCTCAGTGACCGGGATATCATCTCCCCCGGGGTTTTCCTGAGCTTGTGCTCGGTGTATGGGGAGGTTTGTCCCGGGTCCCTATTATCTTGCAGCTCCAGGGATGGGCAGTATCAATCTGAGCTCTGGAGCTGGGGAGAAGCGAATAATTAATGGGTTTGTTTTCGGGCCTGAAATGCGGCTTAGATCTGTTGGTATTAACCGAGGCCGGGGCTGCGAGATATTTCAGTTTGTTCACGTTTAATCAGAGGAATATCCGCAGTCAGGAGCTGAAAAGGACCAAGAGCTGAAAAAACACCAGAAAAAAGATAAGAAATATCAGCAATTGTGATCAACTCTTTAATGTGTGTTCTGGTAGTTTAGTGGTTTAATTGTTTTAATCAACATTCATTAACCGAAAGCGTTGTTTTGCAGAATGAAATAAATGCTCACAGTAAGGGACAGTCGAAAGTTGAGTAATTTAACTTTAATAATTTGTGAAAGTTTATTCATTGACGAAGATTTATACCCTATCAGAATTTACGCACTGTGTATTTTAGGAGTCTGCTTTAAATTGTTCGTTGCTCCTGACACAAGAAACCTGTTAAATTTATTTCACAGAAAAATAATGTTTCCGCCCGGGCTCCTTTCGCGTGTGAGGCGAACGTGATAACCGCTACACTACGGAAACCTCTGCTGAATTGAGCATCGAGAAAGCACTGTTCAGACAGAAGGGACACTACAGAATCGCTCTTTCTGCAATGATTTCCTTTCACTGGCATTTCTCTGACCGAACTGCACAAGTCAAAAATGTTCCTTTCAAACTCATTAAACTGTCGAATTTCCTTCCCTCTGGTTTAACCCAGGCGTTTAACTTGTTCTGCAAACCATGAACCAGGTTCACCTGAATTCCAAGGTGTGTAAGGAAATCAAGCTTCAAAAGCCCTTTCATTAACCACAGGGATTCAGGCAATTTTCTGATCGCAAAGCGTTTTCTCACCTTGTCAATATCTCTCGTCTATTTGCCGGTGTTTCCCGATTCTGCCTGTCTCTCTGGCTCTGTTTATTCTGTGTGACCACCTGCAGGTTGATTTTGAGCGAATACCTGTGCTTGTGTTTTGTCACATTAAATAAATGAGGAATTGTGGCGCTTCTCTCCCTGACACTGGGGAAAGAGTGAGACAGTCTTTGGAGCAAGTGTCTGGTTATTGTGAAACGGCAAAGAAAACAATAATTCTGGAATTACCCGGAAAAACAGTGACCCCGACGTGATTTGAACACGCAGCCTTCTGATCTGGAGTCAGACGCGCTACCGTTGCGCCACGAGGCCCTACAATCTAAACCGCGCTGTTTTTATATACACACGTTCCACAAACACTGTTTCATTCCTCCTGCCTTCTCCTGATTCCTCAGTGTCATGCACAGAGGCGCCTCATGCCCTCATTTGTTTAACGTAACAAGCAGACACAAACACAGGTATTCCTTCAAAATCAACCCGCAGGTGGCCACAGACACAATAAACAGAGCCAGAGAGAAAGACAGAATCGGGAATCTCCGGGAAATAGACAAGATATATTGACAAGGGCTAAAGCGTTTTGCGATCAGAAAATTGCCTGAACCCCTGTGGTTAATGAAAGGGATTATTGCTGCTTGAGTTCCTTATACGCCTTGGGCTTCTGGAGAACTTGTTTCGCAGTTTGCAGAAATGCGGCTCAGACATGCTGTTGTGACCGGGCCGGAGCCACCAGGTACCTGACTGCAATCAGCGACAATGAAATGCTGTTTCAACAGGCGCGGCTAGCTCAGTCGGTAGAACATGAGACTCTTAATCTCAGGGTCGTGGGTTCGAGCTCCCACGTTGGGCGGTATTTATTTTGTTAAACTTTTATGTTGCTTTCAAAGCGTCATTAATTGAGCGATAACCTTGTTTTGCACAATGAAAGAAATGCGAACTGAGAAAATACTGCAGAAGCTGGAAATCTGAATTGAAACAGAAAATGCTGGAGATACTCAGCAGGTCAGGCAGCTTCTGCGAAGAGAGAAACAGAGTTAACGTTTCAGGTCGATAACCTTTCGTCAGAACTGGAAAAAAGAGGTAATGGAACAGATTTTTAAGCAACTGTAGGGGATTCTATGAGATCATGGCTGATCTCCTGCCTCAATTCCATTCACCGGCCCTATTGCCATATCTCTTGATGCCCTTACCAGTCAGAAATCTACCGACTTCTGTTTTGAACATACGCAATGACTGAGCCTCCACAGCCCTCTGGGGTAGAGAATTCCAAAGATTCACCACCCTCTGTGTGAAGAAATTTCTTCTCCTCTTAGTCCTGAATGGCCTAACCTTTATCCTGAGGCTGTGGCCCCTGGTTCTAGACTTCCCAGCCAAGGGAAACATTCTCCCAGCATCCAACCGATCAAACCCTGTAATAATTTTGCATGCTTAATGAGATCCCCTCTCATTCTTCCGAATTCAAGAGACTGCAGTCCTAGTTTACTCAATCTCTTCTCATACGAGGTCAGTGACAGTCTTGCAAATGGTGACTTGATATTCGGTAGTGGGGTCATGGTCCAGGTGGAGGTAGGAGGAGGTGTTGGAGAGTTGGCGTACAGCTTCTGCTAGGTAGCGGTCGGTTCACCAAACAGCAACAGCACCACCCTTGTCAGCAGGTTTTGTGCTTTGCATGTTAACTGTTAACTGTTACCCATATCTCATTTTACACAATATATGGGCTACTCCAGCTCCTAATTCGTTTGTTCTTAGTTGTTATTTCCTCACACAGGAGAGCAATCTCGCCCCTGGACAAGCAGAAGGAGCAAGTTCCAACCAAATGGTTCCGCAAACGTGATAACAGCTACACTGTGGAACCGTCTCCACTTTCAGTACCAGGTCAGATGGAAATGTTAAAAATTTTTGAGGATGTAACTGGTAGAATAGATAAGGGAGAACCAGTGGATGTGGTGTATTTGGACTTTCAGAAGGCTTTCGATAAGGTCCCACATAAGAGATTGGTGTGCAAAGTTAAAGCACACGGGATCGGGGGTAAGGTACTGACTTGGATAGAGAACTGGTTGGCAGACAGGAAGCAAAGAGTATGTCTAAACGGGTATTTTTCCAAGTGGCAGGCCGTTACTCGTGGGGTAGGGCAGGGATAAGTGCTAGGACCCCAGCTACTCACAATATATATGAATGATCTAGAAGGTTGAACTTGATATAATAACTCCAAGTTTGCAGACGACACAAAGCTGGGTGGGCATGTGTGCTGTGAGGAGGATGCAGAGAAACTCCAGTATGATATGGACAGGTTAGGTGATTTAGCAGAAGCATGGCAGATGCAGTATAATGTGGATAAATGTGAGGTTATCAACTTTGGTGGCAAAAGCAGGAAGACAGCTTATTATCAGAATGTCAATAGATTGGGAAAAGGGGAACTGCAATGAGACCTGGGTGTCCGTGTACACCAATCGCCGAAGGTAAGCATGCAGGTGCAGCAGGTGGTTAAGAAGGCAAATGTTGGCCTTTATAGTGAGAGGTTTCGAGTACAGGAGCAAGGATGTCTTGCTGCAGTTGTACAAGGCCTTGGTGAGACCATACCTTGAGTATTGTGTGCAGCTTTGGTCACCTTATCTGAGGAAGGATGTTCTTGCCATGGAGGGAGTGCAGCGAAGATTCAGCAGACTGATACATGGGATGGGAGGAATGACGTATGAAGACAGATTGAGATGATTTGGCTTATATTCGCTAGAGTTTAGAAGAACGAGAGGGGATCTCATTGAAACTTACAAAATTCTAACAGGACTAGACACACTAGATGCAGGAAGAATGATGCCGATGGTGCGGGAATCCAGAACCAGCGGTCACAGTCTAAGGGTAAGGGGTAAGCCACTTAGGGCTGAGATGAGGAGGAATTTCTTCACCCAGAGAGTGGTGAACCTGTTGAATTCTGTACCACAGAAGGCAGTTGAGGCCAATTCATTAAATATATTCAAGAAGGAGTTAGATATATTTCTTAAGGCTAAAGAGATAACGGGAGAAAGCAGGGACAGGGTACTGAATGTGGATGATCAGCCATGATCTCATTAAATGGCGGAGCAGGCTCGAGGGGCCGAATGGCCTACTCCTGCTCCTATCTTCTATGTTTCTATGTGAATGGAGCAGGTGAACTGCTGAATCCCACTTTTAAGGGATGTCCCAAAGTGCTTGACAGTGGTGTGAAAATAAATGAGTTCCGCTTGGTAATTCAAAGTAAAGACTGTCAGAAGTGGGATTCGAACCCACGCCTCCAGAGGAGACTGCGACCTGAACGCAGCGCCTTAGACCGCTCGGCCATCCTGACTCGCTTCATGAATTTCTGCATCTCATCACTTCCACATGAAGAACGTTTCCGTCCGGGTGCTTGTTCAATGCTGTTGAAGGCTCAGTGACCGGGATATCATCTCCCCCGGGGTTTTCCTGAGCTTGTGCTCGGTGTATGGGGATGTTTGTCCCGGGTCCCTATTATCTTGCAGCTCCAGGGATGGGCAGTATCAATCTGAGCTCTGGAGCTGGGGAGAAGCGAATAATTAATGGGTTTGTTTTCGGGCCTGAAATGCGGCTTAGATCTGTTGGTATTAACCGAGGCCGGGGCTGCGAGATATTTCAGTTTGTTCACGTTTAATCAGAGGAATATCCGCAGTCAGGAGCTGAAAAGGACCAAGAGCTGAAAAAACACCAGAAAAAAGATAAGAAATATCAGCAATTGTGATCAACTCTTTAATGTGTGTTCTGGTAGTTTAGTGGCTTAATTGTTTTAATCAACATTCATTAACCGAAAGCGTTGTTTTGCAGAATGAAATGAATGCTCACAGTAAGGGACAGTCGAAAGTTGAGTAATTTAACTTTAATAATTTGTGAAAGTTTATTCATTGACGAAGATTTATACCCTATCAGAATTTACGCACTGTGTATTTTAGGAGTCTGCTTTAATTTGTTCGTTGCTCCTGACACAAGAAACCTGTTAAATTTATTTCACAGAAAAATAATGTTTCCGCCCGGGCTCGAACCGGGGACCTTTCGCGTGTGAGGCGAACGTGATAACCGCTACACTACGGAAACCTCTGCTGAATTGAGCATCGAGAAAGCACTGTTCAGACAGAAGGGACACTACAGAATCGCTCTTTCTGCAATGATTTCCTTTCACTGGCATTTCTCTGACCGAACTGCACAAGTCAAAAATGTTCCTTTCAAACTCATTAAACTGTCGAATTTCCTTCCCTCTGGTTTAACCCAGGCGTTTAACTTGTTCTGCAAACCATGAACCAGGTTCACCTGAATTCCAAGGTGTGTAAGGAAATCAAGCTTCAAAAGCCCTTTCATTAACCACAGGGATTCAGGCAATTTTCTGATCGCAAAGCGTTTTCTCACCTTGTCAATATCTCTCGTCTATTTGCCGGTGTTTCCCGATTCTGCCTGTCTCTCTGGCTCTGTTTATTCTGTGTGACCACCTGCAGGTTGATTTTGAGCGAATACCTGTGCTTGTGTTTTGTCACATTAAATAAATGAGGAATTGTGGCGCTTCTCTCCCTGACACTGGGGAAAGAGTGAGACAGTCTTTGGAGCAAGTGTCTGGTTATTGTGAAACGGCAAAGAAAACAATAATTCTGGAATTACCCGGAAAAACAGTGACCCCGACGTGATTTGAACACGCAGCCTTCTGATCTGAAGTCAGACGCGCTACCGTTGCGCCACGAAGCCCTACAATCTAAACCGCGCTGTTTTTATATACACACGTTCCACAAACACTGTTTCATTCCTCCTGCCTTCTCCTGATTCCTCAGTGTCATGCACAGAGGCGCCTCATGCCCTCATTTGTTTAACGTAACAAGCAGACACAAACACAGGTATTCCTTCAAAATCAACCCGCAGGTGGCCACAGACACAATAAACAGAGCCAGAGAGAAAGACAGAATCGGGAATCTCCGGGAAATAGACAAGATATATTGACAAGGACTAAAGCGTTTTGCGATCAGAAAATTGCCTGAACCCCTGTGGTTAATGAAAGGGATTATTGCTGCTTGAGTTCCTTATACGCCTTGGGCTTCTGGAGAACTTGTTTCGTAGTTTGCAGAAATGCGGCTCAGACATGCTGTTGTGACCGGGCCGGAGCCACCAGGTACCTGACTGCAATCAGCGACAATGAAATGCAGTTTTAACAGGCCCGGCTAGCTCAGTCGGTAAAGCATGAGACTCTTAATCTTAGAGTTCGCGGGTTCGAGCTCCCAGGTTGAGCGGTATTTATTTTGTTGAACTTTTATGTTGCTTTCAAAGCGTCATTAATTGAGCGATAACCTTGTTTTGCACAATGAAAGAAATGCGAACTGAGAAAATACTGCAGAAATTGGAAATCTGAATTGAAACAGAAAATGCTGGAGATACTCAGCAGGTCAGGCAGCTTCTGCGAAGAGATAAACAGAGTTAACGTTTCAGGTCGATAACCTTTCGTCAGAACTGGAAAAAAGAGGTAATGGAACAGATTTTTAAGCAACTGTAGGGGATTCTATGAGATCATGGCTGATCTCCTGCCTCAATTCCATTCACCGGCCCTATTGCCATATCTCTTGATGCCCTTACCAGTCAGAAATCTACCGACTTCTGTTTTGAACATACGCAATGACTGAGCCTCCACAGCCCTCTGGGGTAGAGAATTCCAAAGATTCACCACCCTCTGTGTGAAGAAATGTCTTCTCCTCTCAGTCCTGAATGGCCTAACCTTTATCCTGAGGCTGTGGCCCCTGGTTCTAGACTTCCCGGCCAAGGGAAACATTCTCCCAGCATCCAACCGATCAAACCCTGTAATAATTTTGCATGCTTAATGAGATCCCCTCTCATTCTTCCGAATTCAAGAGACTGCAGTCCTAGTTTACTCAATCTCTTCTCATACGAGGTCAGTGACAGTCTTGCAAATGGTGACTTGATATTCGGTAGTGGGGTCATGGTCCAGGTGGAGGTAGGAGGAGGTGTTGGAGAGTTGGCGTACAGCTTCTGCTAGGTAGCGGTCGGTTCACCAAACAGCAACAGCACCACCCTTGTCAGCAGGTTTTGTGCTTTGCATGTTAACTGTTAACTGTTACCCATATCTCATTTTACACAATATATGGGCTACTCCAGCTCCTAATTCGTTTGTTCTTAGTTGTTATTTCCTCACACAGGAGAGCAATCTCGCCGCTGGACAAGCAGAAGGAGCAAGTTCCAACCAAATGGTTCCGCAAACGTGATAACAGCTACACTGTGGAACCGTCTCCTCTTTCAGTACCAGGTCAGATGGAAATGTTAAAATTTTTTGAGGATGTAACTGGTAGAATAGATAAGGGAGAACCAGTGGATGTGGTGTATTTGGACTTTCAGAAGGCTTTCGATAAGGTCCCACATAAGAGATTGGTGTGCAAAGTTAAAGCACATGGGATCGGGGGTAAGGTACTGACTTGGATAGAGAACTGGTTGGCAGACAGGAAGCAAAGAGTATGTCTAAACGGGTATTTTTCCAAGTGGCAGGCAGTTACTCGTGGGGTAGGGCAGGGGTAAGTGCTAGGACCCCAGCTACTCACAATATATATTAATGATCTAGAAGGTTGAACTTGATATAATAACTCCAAGTTTGCAGACGACACAAAGCTGGGTGGGCATGTGTGCTGTGAGGAGGATGCAGAGAAACTCCAGTATGATATGGACAGGTTAGGAGATTTAGCAGAAGCATGGCAGATGCAGTATAATGTGGATAAATGTGAGGTTATCAACTTTGGTGGCAAAAGCAGGAAGACAGCTTATTATCAGAATGTCAATAGATTGGGAAAAGGGGAACTGCAATGAGACCTGGGTGTCCGTGTACACCAATCGCTGAAGGTAAGCATGCAGGTGCAGCAGGTGGTTAAGAAGGCAAATGTTGGCCTTTATAGTGAGAGGTTTCGAGTACAGGAGCAAGGATGTCTTGCTGCAGTTGTACAAGGCCTTGGTGAGACCATACCTTGAGTATTGTGTGCAGCTTTGGTCACCTTATCTGAGGAAGGATGTTCTTGCCATGGAGGGAGTGCAGCGAAGATTCACCAGACTGATACATGGGATGGCAGGAATGACGTATGAAGACAGATTGAGATGATTTGGCTTATATTCGCTAGAGTTTAGAAGAACGAGAGGGGATCTCATTGAAACTTACAAAATTCTAACAGGACTAGACACACTAGATGCAGGAAGAATGATCCCGATGGTGCGGGAATCCAGAACCAGCGGTCACAGTCTAAGGATAAGGGGTAAGCCACTTAGGGCTGAGATGAGGAGGAATTTCTTCACCCAGAGAGTGGTGAACCTGTTGAATTCTGTACCACAGAAGGCAGTTGAGGCCAATTCATTAAATATATTCAAGAAGGAGTTAGATATATTTCTTAAGGCTAAAGAGATAACGGGATATGGGGAGAAAGCAGGGACAGGGTACTGAATGTGGATGATCAGCCATGATCTCATTAAATGGCGGAGCAGGCTCGACGGGCCGAATGGCCTACTCCTGCTCCTATCTTCCATGTTTCTATGTGAATGGAGCAGGTGAACTGCTGAATCCCACTTTTAAGGGATGTCCCAAAGTGCTTGACAGTGGTGTGAAAATAAATGAGTTCCGCTTGGTAATTCAAAGTAAAGACTGTCAGAAGTGGGATTCGAACCCACGCCTCCAGAGGAGACTGCGATCTGAACGCAGCGCCTTAGACCGCTCGGCCATCCTGACTCGCTTCATGAATTTCTGCATCTCATCACTTCCACATGAAGAACGTTTCCGTCCGGGTGCTTGTTCAATGCTGTTGAAGGCTCAGTGACCGGGATATCATCTCCCCCGGGGTTTTCCTGAGCTTGTGCTCGGTGTATGGGGATGTTTGTCCCGGGTCCCTATTATCTTGCAGCTCCAGGGATGGGCAGTATCAATCTGAGCTCTGGAGCTGGGGAGAAGCGAATAATTAATGGGTTTGTTTTCGGGCCTGAAATGCGGCTTAGATCTGTTGGTATTAACCGAGGCCGGGGCTGCGAGATATTTCAGTTTGTTCACGTTTAATCAGAGGAATATCCGCAGTCAGGAGCTGAAAAGGACCAAGAGCTGAAAAAACACCAGAAAAAAGATAAGAAATATCAGCAATTGTGATCAACTCTTTAATGTGTGTTCTGGTAGTTTAGTGGTTTAATTGTTTTAATCAACATTCATTAACCGAAAGCGTTGTTTTGCAGAATGAAATAAATGCTCACAGTAAGGGACAGTCGAAAGTTGAGTAATTTAACTTTAATAATTTGTGAAAGTTTATTCATTGACGAAGATTTATACCCTATCAGAATTTACGCACTGTGTATTTTAGGAGTCTGCTTTAAATTGTTCGTTGCTCCTGACACAAGAAACCTGTTAAATTTATTTCACAGAAAAATAATGTTTCCGCCCGGGCTCGAACCGGGGACCTTTCGCGTGTGAGGCGAACGTGATAACCGCTACACTACTGAATTGAGCATCGAGAAAGCACTGTTCAGACAGAAGGGACACTACAGAATCGCTCTTTCTGCAATGATTTCCTTTCACTGGCATTTCTCTGACCGAACTGCACAAGTCAAAAATGTTCCTTTCAAACTCATTAAACTGTCGAATTTCCTTCCCTCTGGTTTAACCCAGGCGTTTAACTTGTTCTGCAAACCATGAACCAGGTTCACCTGAATTCCAAGGTGTGTAAGGAAATCAAGCTTCAAAAGCCCTTTCATTAACCACAGGGATTCAGGCAATTATCTGATCGCAAAGCGTTTTCTCACCTTGTCAATATCTCTCGTCTATTTGCCGGTGTTTCCCGATTCTGCCTGTCTCTCTGGCTCTGTTTGTTCTGTGTGACCACCTGCAGGTTGATTTTGAGCGAATACCTGTGCTTGTGTTTTGTCACATTAAATAAATGAGGAATTGTGGCGCTTCTCTCCCTGACACTGGGGAAAGAGTGAGACAGTCTTTGGAGCAAGTGTCTGGTTATTGTGAAACGGCAAAGAAAACAATAATTCTGGAATTACCCGGAAAAACAGTGACCCCGACGTGATTTGAACACGCAGCCTTCTGATCTGGAGTCAGACGCGCTACCGTTGCGCCAAGAGGCCCTACAATCTAAACCGCGCTGTTTTTATATACACACGTTCCACAAACACTGTTTCATTCCTCCTGCCTTCTCCTGATTCCTCAGTGTCATGCACAGAGGCGCCTCATGCCCTCATTTGTTTAACGTAACAAGCAGACACAAACACAGGTATTCCTTCAAAATCAACCCGCAGGTGGCCACAGACACAATAAACAGAGCCAGAGAGAAAGACAGAATCGGGAATCTCCGGGAAATAGACAAGATATATTGACAAGGACTAAAGCGTTTTGCGATCAGAAAATTGCCTGAACCCCTGTGGTTAATGAAAGGGATTATTGCTGCTTGAGTTCCTTATACGCCTTGGGCTTCTGGAGAACTTGTTTCGTAGTTTGCAGAAATGCGGCTCAGACATGCTGTTGTGACCGGGCCGGAGCCACCAGGTACCTGACTGCAATCAGCGACAACGAAATGCAGTTTTAACAGGCCCGGCTAGCTCAGTCGGTAAAGCATGAGACTCTTAATCTTAGAGTTCGCGGGTTCGAGCTCCCAGGTTGAGCGGTATTTATTTTGTTGAACTTTTATGTTGCTTTCAAAGCGTCATTAATTGAGCGATAACCTTATTTTGCACAATGAAAGAAATGCGAACTGAGAAAATACTGCAGAAATTGGAAATCTGAATTGAAACAGAAAATGCTGGAGATACTCAGCAGGTCAGGCAGCTTCTGCGAAGAGATAAACAGAGTTAACGTTTCAGGTCGATAACCTTTCGTCAGAACTGGAAAAAAGAGGTAATGGAACAGATTTTTAAGCAACTGTAGGGGATTCTATGAGATCATGGCTGATCTCCTGCCTCAATTCCATTCACCGGCCCTATTGCCATATCTCTTGATGCCCTTACCAGTCAGAAATCTACCGACTTCTGTTTTGAACATACGCAATGACTGAGCCTCCACAGCCCTCTGGGGTAGAGAATTCCAAAGATTCACCACCCTCTGTGTGAAGAAATTTCTTCTCCTCTCAGTCCTGAATGGCCTAACCTTTATCCTGAGGCTGTGGCCCCTGGTTCTAGACTTCCCGGCCAAGGGAAACATTCTCCCAGCATCCAACCGATCAAACCCTGTAATAATTTTGCATGCTTAATGAGATCCCCTCTCATTCTTCCGAATTCAAGAGACTGCAGTCCTAGTTTACTCAATCTCTTCTCATACGAGGTCAGTGACAGTCTTGCAAATGGTGACTTGATATTCGGTAGTGGGGTCATGGTCCAGGTGGAGGTAGGAGGAGGTGTTGGAGAGTTGGCGTACAGCTTCTGCTAGGTAGCGGTCGGTTCACCAAACAGCAACAGCACCACCCTTGTCAGCAGGTTTTGTGCTTTGCATGTTAACTGTTAACTGTTACCCATATCTCATTTTACACAATATATGGGCTACTCCAGCTCCTAATTCGTTTGTTCTTAGTTGTTATTTCCTCACACAGGAGAGCAATCTCGCCCCTGGACAAGCAGAAGGAGCAAGTTCGAACCAAATGGTTCCGCAAACGTGATAACAGCTACACTGTGGAACCGTCTCCTCTTTCAGTACCAGGTCAGATGGAAATGTTAAAATTTTTTGAGGATGTAACTGGTAGAATAGATAAGGGAGAACCAGTGGATGTGGTGTATTTGGACTTTCAGAAGGCTTTCGATAAGGTCCCACATAAGAGATTGGTGTGCAAAGTTAAAGCACATGGGATCGGGGGTAAGGTACTGACTTGGATAGAGAACTGGTTGGCAGACAGGAAGCAAAGAGTATGTCTAAACGGGTATTTTTCCAAGTGGCAGGCAGTTTCTCGTGGGGTAGGGCAGGGATAAGTGCTAGGACCCCAGCTACTCACAATATATATTAATGATCTAGAAGGTTGAACTTGATATAATAACTCCAAGTTTGCAGACGACACAAAGCTGGGTGGGCATGTGTGCTGTGAGGAGGATGCAGAGAAACTCCAGTATGATATGGACAGGTTAGGATATTTAGCAGAAGCATGGCAGATGCAGTATAATGTGGATAAATGTGAGGTTATCAACTTTGGTGGCAAAAGCAGGAAGACAGCTTATTATCAGAATGTCAATAGATTGGGAAAAGGGGAACTGCAATGAGACCTGGGTGTCCGTGTACACCAATCGCTGAAGGTAAGCATGCAGGTGCAGCAGGTGGTTAAGAAGGCAAATGTTGGCCTTTATAGTGAGAGGTTTCGAGTACAGGAGCAAGGATGTCTTGCTGCAGTTGTACAAGGCCTTGGTGAGACCATACCTTGAGTATTGTGTGCAGCTTTGGTCACCTTATCTGAGGAAGGATGTTCTTGCCATGGAGGGAGTGCAGCGAAGATTCACCAGACTGATACATGGGATGGCAGGAATGACGTATGAAGACAGATTGAGATGATTTGGCTTATATTCGCTGGAGTTTAGAAGAACGAGAGGGGATCTCATTGAAACTTACAAAATTCTAACAGGACTAGACACACTAGATGCAGGAAGAATGATCCCGATGGTGCGGGAATCCAGAACCAGCGGTCACAGTCTAAGGATAAGGGGTAAGCCACTTAGGGCTGAGATGAGGAGGAATTTCTTCACCCAGAGAGTGGTGAACCTGTTGAATTCTGTACCACAGAAGGCAGTTGAGGCCAATTCATTAAATATATTCAAGAAGGAGTTAGATATATTTCTTAAGGCTAAAGAGATAACGGGATATGGGGAGAAAGCAGGGACAGGGTACTGAATGTGGATGATCAGCCATGATCTCATTAAATGGCGGAGCAGGCTCGACGGGCCGAATGGCCTACTCCTGCTCCTATCTTCCATGTTTCTATGTGAATGGAGCAGGTGAACTGCTGAATCCCACTTTTAAGGGATGTCCCAAAGTGCTTGACAGTGGTGTGAAAATAAATGAGTTCCGCTTGGTAATTCAAAGTAAAGACTGTCAGAAGTGGGATTCGAACCCACGCCTCCAGAGGAGACTGCGATCTGAACGCAGCCTTAGACCGCTCGGCCATCCTGACTCGCTTCATGAATTTCTGCATCTCATCACTTCCACATGAAGAACGTTTCCGTCCGGGTGCTTGTTCAATGCTGTTGAAGGCTCAGTGACCGGGATATCATCTCCCCCGGGGTTTTCCTGAGCTTGTGCTCGGTGTATGGGGAGGTTTGTCCCGGGTCCCTATTATCTTGCAGCTCCAGGGATGGGCAGTATCAATCTGAGCTCTGGAGCTGGGGAGAAGCGAATAATTAATGGGTTTGTTTTCGGGCCTGAAATGCGGCTTAGATCTGTTGGTATTAACCGAGGCCGGGGCTGCGAGATATTTCAGTTTGTTCACGTTTAATCAGAGGAATATCCGCAGTCAGGAGCTGAAAAGGACCAAGAGCTGAAAAAACACCAGAAAAAAGATAAGAAATATCAGCAATTGTGATCAACTCTTTAATGTGTGTTCTGGTAGTTTAGTGGTTTAATTGTTTTAATCAACATTCATTAACCGAAAGCGTTGTTTCGCAGAATGAAATAAATGCTCACAGTAAGGGACAGTCGAAAGTTGAGTAATTTAACTTTAATAATTTGTGAAAGTTTATTCATTGACGAAGATTTATACCCTATCAGAATTTACGCACTGTGTATTTTAGGAGTCTGCTTTAAATTGTTCGTTGCTCCTGACACAAGAAACCTGTTAAATTTATTTCACAGAAAAATAATGTTTCCGCCCGGGCTCGAACCGGGGACCTTTCGCGTGTGAGGCGAACGTGATAACCGCTACACTACGGAAACCTCTGCTGAATTGAGCATCGAGAAAGCACTGTTCAGACAGAAGGGACACTACAGAATCGCTCTTTCTGCAATGATTTCCTTTCACTGGCATTTCTCTGACCGAACTGCACAAGTCAAAAATGTTCCTTTCAAACTCATTAAACTGTCGAATTTCCTTCCCTCTGGTTTAACCCAGGCGTTTAACTTGTTCTGCAAACCATGAACCAGGTTCACCTGAATTCCAAGGTGTGTAAGGAAATCAAGCTTCAAAAGCCCTTTCATTAACCACAGGGATTCAGGCAATTTTCTGATCGCAAAGCGTTTTCTCACCTTGTCAATATCTCTCGTCTATTTGCCGGTGTTTCCCGATTCTGCCTGTCTCTCTGGCTCTGTTTATTCTGTGTGACCACCTGCAGGTTGATTTTGAGCGAATACCTGTGCTTGTGTTTTGTCACATTAAATAAATGAGGAATTGTGGCGCTTCTCTCCCTGACACTGGGGAAAGAGTGAGACAGTCTTTGGAGCAAGTGTCTGGTTATTGTGAAACGGCAAAGTAAACAATAATTCTGGAATTACCCGGAAAAACAGTGACCCCTACGTGATTTGAACACGCAGCCTTCTGATCTGGAGTCAGACGCGCTACCGTTGCGCCACGAGGCCCTACAATCTAAACCGCGCTGTTTTTATATACACACGTTCCACAAACACTGTTTCATTCCTCCTGCCTTCTCCTGATTCCTCAGTGTCATGCACAGAGGCGCCTCATGCCCTCATTTGTTTAACGTAACAAGCAGACACAAACACAGGTATTCCTTCAAAATCAACCCGCAGGTGGCCACAGACACAATAAACAGAGCCAGAGAGAAAGACAGAATCGGGAATCTCCGGGAAATAGACAAGATATATTGACAAGGACTAAAGCGTTTTGCGATCAGAAAATTGCCTGAACCCCTGTGGTTAATGAAAGGGATTATTGCTGCTTGAGTTCCTTATACGCCTTGGGCTTCTGGAGAACTTGTTTCGTAGTTTGCAGAAATGCGGCTCAGACATGCTGTTGTGACCGGGCCGGAGCCACCAGGTACCTGACTGCAATCAGCGACAATGAAATGCAGTTTTAACAGGCCCGGCTAGCTCAGTCGGTAAAGCATGAGACTCTTAATCTTAGAGTTCGCGGGTTCGAGCTCCCAGGTTGAGCGGTATTTATTTTGTTGAACTTTTATGTTGCTTTCAAAGCGTCATTAATTGAGCGATAACCTTGTTTTGCACAATGAAAGAAATGCGAACTGAGAAAATACTGCAGAAGCTGGAAATCTGAATTGAAACAGAAAATGCTGGAGATACTCAGCAGGTCAGGCAGCTTCTGCGAATAGATAAACAGAGTTAACGTTTCAGGTCGATAACCTTTCGTCAGAACTGGAAAAAAGAGGTAATGGAACAGATTTTTAAGCAACTGTAGGGGATTCTATGAGATCATGGCTGATCTCCTGCCTCAATTCCATTCACCGGCCCTATTGCCATATCTCTTGATGCCCTTACCAGTCAGAAATCTACCGACTTCTGTTTTGAACATACGCAATGACTGAGCCTCCACAGCCCTCTGGGGTAGAGAATTCCAAAGATTCACCACCCTCTGTGTGAAGAAATTTCTTCTCCTCTCAGTCCTGAATGGCCTAACCTTTATCCTGAGGCTGTGGCCCCTGGTTCTAGACTTCCCGGCCAAGGGAAACATTCTCCCAGCATCCAACCGATCAAACCCTGTAATAATTTTGCATGCTTAATGAGATCCCCTCTCATTCTTCCGAATTCAAGAGACTGCAGTCCTAGTTTACTCAATCTCTTCTCATACGAGGTCAGTGACAGTCTTGCAAATGGTGACTTGATATTCGGTAGTGGGGTCATGGTCCAGGTGGAGGTAGGAGGAGGTGTTGGAGAGTTGGCGTACAGCTTCTGCTAGGTAGCGGTCGGTTCACCAAACAGCAACAGCACCACCCTTGTCAGCAGGTTTTGTGCTTTGCATGTTAACTGTTAACTGTTACCCATATCTCATTTTACACAATATATGGGCTACTCCAGCTCCTAATTCGTTTGTTCTTAGTTGTTATTTCCTCACACAGGAGAGCAATCTCGCCCCTGGACAAGCAGAAGGAGCAAGTTCCAACCAAATGGTTCCGCAAACGTGAAAACAGCTACACTGTGGAACCGTCTCCACTTTCAGTACCAGGTCAGATGGAAATTTTAAAATTTTTTGAGGATGTAACTGGTAGAATAGATAAGGGAGAACCAGTGGATGTGGTGTATTTGGACTTTCAGAAGGCTTTCGATAAGGTCCCACATAAGAGATTGGTGTGCAAAGTTAAAGCACATGGGATCGGGGGTAAGGTACTGACTTGGATAGAGAACTGGTTGGCAGACAGGAAGCAAAGAGTATGTCTAAACGGGTATGTTTCCAAGTGGCAGGCAGTTACTCGTGGGGTAGGGCAGGGATAAGTGCTAGGACCCCAGCTCCTCACAATATATATGAATGATCTAGAAGGTTGAACTTGATATAATAACTCCAAGTTTGCAGACGACACAAAGCTGGGTGGGCATGTGTGCTGTGAGGAGGATGCAGAGAAACTCCAGTATGATATGGACAGGTTAGGTGATTTAGCAGAAGCATGGCAGATGCAGTATAATGTGGATAAATGTGAGGTTATCAACTTTGGTGGCAAAAACAGGAAGACAGCTTATTATCAGAATGTCAATAGATTGGGAAAAGGGGAACTGCAATGAGACCTGGGTGTCCGTGTACACCAATCGCCGAAGGTAAGCATGCAGGTGCAGCAGGTGGTTAAGAAGGCAAATGTTGGCCTTTATAGTGAGAGGTTTCGAGTACAGGAGCAAGGATGTCTTGCTGCAGTTGTACAAGGCCTTGGTGAGAACATACCTTGAGTATTGTGTGCAGCTTTGGTCACCTTATCTGAGGAAGGATGTTCTTGCCATGGAGGGAGTGCAGCGAAGATTCAGCAGACTGATACATGGGATGGGAGGAATGACGTATGAAGACAGATTGAGATGATTTGGCTTATATTCGCTAGAGTTTAGAAGAACGAGAGGGGATCTCATTGAAACTTACAAAATTCTAACAGGACTAGACACACTAGATGCAGGAAGAATGATCCCGATGGTGCGGGAATCCAGAACCAGCGGTCACAGTCTAAGGATAAGGGGTAAGCCACTTAGGGCTGATATGAGGAGGAATTTCTTCACCCAGAGAGTGGTGAACCTGTTGAATTCTGTACCACAGAAGGCAGTTGAGGCCAATTCATTAAATATATTCAAGAAGGAGTTAGATATATTTCTTAAGGCTAAAGAGATAACGGGATATGGGGAGAAAGCAGGGACAGGGTACTGAATGTGGATGATCAGCCATGATCTCATTAAATGGCGGAGCAGGCTCGACGGGCCGAATGGCCTACTCCTGCTCCTATCTTCTATGTGAATGGAGCAGGTGAACTGCTGAATCCCACTTTTAAGGGATGTCCCAAAGTGCTTGACAGTGGTGTGAAAATAAATGAGTTCCGCTTGGTAATTCAAAGTAAAGACTGTCAGAAGTGGGATTCGAACCCACGCCTCCAGAGGAGACTGCGACCTGAACGCAGCGCCTTAGACCGCTCGGCCATCCTGACTCGCTTCATGAATTTCTGCATCTCATCACTTCCACATGAAGAACGTTTCCGTCCGGGTGCTTGTTCAATGCTGTTGAAGGCTCAGTGACCGGGATATCATCTCCCCCGGGGTTTTCCTGAGGTTGTGCTCGGTGTATGGGGATGTTTGTCCCGGGTCCCTATTATCTTGCAGCTCCAGGGATGGGCAGTATCAATCTGAGCTCTGGAGCTGGGGAGAAGCGAATAATTAATGGGTTTGTTTTCGGGCCTGAAATGCGGCTTAGATCTGTTGGTATTAACCGAGGCCGGGGCTGCGAGATATTTCAGTTTGTTCACGTTTAATCAGAGGAATATCCGCAGTCAGGAGCTGAAAAGGACCAAGAGCTGGAAAAACACCAGAAAAAAGATAAGAAATATCAGCAATTGTGATCAACTCTTTAATGTGTGTTCTGGTAGTTTAGTGGTTTAATTGTTTTAATCAACATTCATTAACCGAAAGCGTTGTTTTGCAGAATGAAATAAATGCTCACAGTAAGGGACAGTCGAAAGTTGAGTAATTTAACTTTAATAATTTGTGAAAGTTTATTCATTGACGAAGATTTATACCCTATCAGAATTTACGCACTGTGTATTTTAGGAGTCTGCTTTAAATTGTTCGTTGCTCCTGACACAAGAAACCTGTTAAATTTATTTCACAGAACAATAATGTTTCCGCCCGGGCTCGAACCGGGGACCTTTCGCGTGTGAGGCGAACGTGATAACCGCTACACTACGGAAACCTCTGCTGAATTGAGCATCGAGAAAGCACTGTTCAGACAGAAGGGACACTACAGAATCGCTCTTTCTGCAATGATTTCCTTTCACTGGCATTTCTCTGACCGAACTGCACAAGTCAAAAATGTTCCTTTCAAACTCATTAAACTGTCGAATTTCCTTCCCTCTGGTTTAACCCAGGCGTTTAACTTGTTCTGCAAACCATGAACCAGGTTCACCTGAATTCCAAGGTGTGTAAGGAAATCAAGCTTCAAAAGCCCTTTCATTAACCACAGGGATTCAGGCAATTTTCTGATCGCAAAGCGTTTTCTCACCTTGTCAATATCTCTCGTCTATTTGCCGGTGTTTCCCGATTCTGCCTGTCTCTCTGGCTCTGTTTATTCTGTGTGACCACCTGCAGGTTGATTTTGAGCGAATACCTGTGCTTGTGTTTTGTCACATTAAATAAATGAGGAATTGTGGCGCTTCTCTCCCTGACACTGGGGAAAGAGTGAGACAGTCTTTGGAGCAAGTGTCTGGTTATTGTGAAACGGCAAAGAAAACAATAATTCTGGAATTACCCGGAAAAACAGTGACCCCGACGTGATTTGAACACGCAGCCTTCTGATCTGGAGTCAGACGCGCTACCGTTGCGCCACGAGGCCCTACAATCTAAACCGCGCTGTTTTTATATACACACGTTCCACAAACACTGTTTCATTCCTCCTGCCTTCTCCTGATTCCTCAGTGTCATGCACAGAGGCGCCTCATGCCCTCATTTGTTTAACGTAACAAGCAGACACAAACACAGGTATTCCTTCAAAATCAACCCGCAGGTGGCCACAGACACAATAAACAGAGCCAGAGAGAAAGACAGAATCGGGAATCTCCGGGAAATAGAAAAGATATATTGACAAGGACTAAAGCGTTTTGCGATCAGAAAATTGCCTGAACCCCTGTGGTTAATGAAAGGGATTATTGCTGCTTGAGTTCCTTATACGCCTTGGGCTTCTGGAGAACTTGTTTCGTAGTTTGCAGAAATGCGGCTCAGACATGCTGTTGTGACCGGGCCGGAGCCACCAGGTACCTGACTGCAATCAGCGACAATGAAATGCAGTTTTAACAGGCCTGGCTAGCTCAGTCGGTAAAGCATGAGACTCTTAATCTTAGAGTTCGCGGGTTCGAGCTCCCAGATTGAGCGGTATTTATTTTGTTGAACTTTTATGTTGCTTTCAAAGCGTCATTAATTGAGCGATAACCTTGTTTTGCACAATGAAAGAAATGCGAACTGAGAAAATACTGCAGAAGCTGGAAATCTGAATTGAAACAGAAAATGCTGGAGATACTCAGCAGGTCAGGCAGCTTCTGCGAAGAGATAAACAGAGTTAACGTTTCAGGTCGATAACCTTTCGTCAGAACTGGAAAAAAGAGGTAATGGAACAGATTTTTAAGCAACTGTAGGGGATTCTATGAGATCATGGCTGATCTCCTGCCTCAATTCCATTCACCGGCCCTATTGCCATATCTCTTGATGCCCTTACCAGTCAGAAATCTACCGACTTCTGTTTTGAACATACGCAATGACTGAGCCTCCACAGCCCTCTGGGGTAGAGAATTCCAAAGATTCACCACCCTCTGTGTGAAGAAATTTCTTCTCCTCTCAGTCCTGAATGGCCTAACCTTTATCCTGAGGCTGTGGCCCCTGGTTCTAGACTTCCCGGCCAAGGGAAACATTCTCCCAGCATCCAACCGATCAAACCCTGTAATAATTTTGCATGCTTAATGAGATCCCCTCTCATTCTTCCGAATTCAAGAGACTGCAGTCCTAGTTTACTCAATCTCTTCTCATGCGAGGTCAGTGACAGTCTTGCAAATGGTGACTTGATATTCGGTAGTGGGGTCATGGTCCAGGTGGAGGTAGGAGGAGGTGTTGGAGAGTTGGCGTACAGCTTCTGCTAGGTAGCGGTCGGTTCACCAAACAGCAACAGCACCACCCTTGTCAGCAGGTTTTGTGCTTTGCATGTTAACTGTTAACTGTTACCCATATCTCATTTTACACAATATATGGGCTACTCCAGCTCCTAATTCGTTTGTTCTTAGTTGTTATTTCCTCACACAGGAGAGCAATCTCGCCCCTGGACAAGCAGAAGGAGCAAGTTCCAACCAAATGGTTCCGCAAACGTGATAACAGCTACACTGTGGAACCGTCTCCACTTTCAGTACCAGGTCAGATGGAAATGTTAAAATTTTTTGAGGATGTAACTTGTAGAATAGATAAGGGAGAACCAGTGGATGTGGTGTATTTGGACTTTCAGAAGGCTTTCGATAAGGTCCCACATAAGAGATTGGTGTGCAAAGTTAAAGCACATGGGATCGGGGGTAAGGTACTGACTTGGATAGAGAACTCGTTGGCAGACAGGAAGCAAAGAGTATGTCTAAACGGGTATTTTTCCAAGTGGCAGGCAGTTACTCGTGGGGTAGGGCAGGGATAAGTGCTAGGACCCCAGCTACTCACAATATATATGAATGATCTAGAAGGTTGAACTTGATATAATAACTCCAAGTTTGCAGACGACACAAAGCTGGGTGGGCATGTGTGCTGTGAGGAGGATGCAGAGAAACTCCAGTATGATATGGACAGGTTAGGTGATCTAGCAGAAGCATGGCAGATGCAGTATAATGTGGATAAATGTGAGGTTATCAACTTTGGTGGCAAAAGCAGGAAGACAGCTTATTATCAGAATGTCAATAGATTGGGAAAAGGGGAACTGCAATGAGACCTGGGTGTCCGTGTACACCAATCGCTGAAGGTAAGCATGCAGGTGCAGCAGGTGGTTAAGAAGGCAAATGTTGGCCTTTATAGTGAGAGGTTTCGAGTACAGGAGCAAGGATGTCTTGCTGCAGTTGTACAAGGCCTTGGTGAGACCATACCTTGAGTATTGTGTGCAGCTTTGGTCACCTTATCTGAGGAAGGATGTTCTTGCCATGGAGGGAGTGCAGCGAAGATTCACCAGACTGATACATGGGATGGCAGGAATGACGTATGAAGACAGATTGAGATGATTTGGCTTATATTCGCTAGAGTTTAGAAGAACGAGAGGGGATCTCATTGAAACTTACAAAATTCTAACAGGACTAGACACACTAGATGCAGGAAGAATGATCCCGATGGTGCGGGAATCCAGAACCAGCGGTCACAGTCTAAGGATAAGGGGTAAGCCACTTAGGGCTGAGATGAGGAGGAATTTCTTCACCCAGAGAGTGGTGAACCTGTTGAATTCTGTACCACAGAAGGCAGTTGAGGCCAATTCATTAAATATATTCAAGAAGGAGTTAGATATATTTCTTAAGGCTAAAGAGATAACGGGATATGGGGAGAAAGCAGGGACAGGGTACTGAATGTGGATGATCAGCCATGATCTCATTAAATGGCGGAGCAGGCTCGACGGGCCGAATGGCCTACTCCTGCTCCTATCTTCTATGTGAATGGAGCAGGTGAACTGCTGAATCCCACTTTTAAGGGATGTCCCAAAGTGCTTGACAGTGGTGTGAAAATAAATGAGTTCCGCTTGGTAATTCAAAGTAAAGACTGTCAGAAGTGGGATTCGAACCCACGCCTCCAGAGGAGACTGCGACCTGAACGCAGCGCCTTAGACCGCTCGGCCATCCTGACTCGCTTCATGAATTTCTGCATCTCATCACTTCCACATGAAGAACGTTTCCGTCCGGGTGCTTGTTCAATGCTGTTGAAGGCTCAGTGACCGGGATATCATCTCCCCCGGGGTTTTCCTGAGCTTGTGCTCGGTGTATGGGGATGTTTGTCCCGGGTCCCTATTATCTTGCAGCTCCAGGGATGGGCAGTATCAATCTGAGCTCTAGAGCTGGGGAGAAGCGAATAATTAATGGGTTTGTTTTCGGGCCTGAAATGCGGCTTAGATCTGTTGGTATTAACCGAGGCCGGGGCTGCGAGATATTTCAGTTTGTTCACGTTTAATCAGAGGAATATCTGCAGTCAGGAGCTGAAAAGGACGAAGAGCTGAAAAAACACCAGAAAAAAGATAAGAAATATCAGCAATTGTGATCAACTCTTTAATGTGTGTTCTGGTAGTTTAGTGGTTTAATTGTTTCAATCAACATTCATTAACCGAAAGCGTTGTTTTGCAGAATGAAATAAATGCTCACAGTAAGGGACAGTCGAAAGTTGAGTAATTTAACTTTAATAATTTGTGAAAGTTTATTCATTGACGAAGATTTATACCCTATCAGAATTTACGCACTGTGTATTTTAGGAGTCTGCTTTAAATTGTTCGTTGCTCCTGACACAAGAAACCTGTTAAATTTATTACACAGAAAAATAATGTTACCGCCCGGGCTCGAACCGGGGACTTTCCGCGTGTGAGGCGAACGTGATAACCGCTACACTACGGAAACCTCTGCTGAATTGAGCATCGAGAAAGCACTGTTCAGACAGAAGGGACACTACAGAATCGCTCTTTCTGCAATGATTTCCTTTCACTGGCATTTCTCTGACCGAACTGCACAAGTCAAAAATGTTCCTTTCAAACTCATTAAACTGTCGAATTTCCTTCCCTCTGGTTTAACCCAGGCGTTTAACTTGTTCTGCAAACCATGAACCAGGTTCACCTGAATTCCAAGGTGTGTAAGGAAATCAAGCTTCAAAAGCCCTTTCATTAACCACAGGGATTCAGGCAATTTTCTGATCGCAAAGCGTTTTCTCACCTTGTCAATATCTCTCGTCTATTTGCCGGTGTTTCCCGATTCTGCCTGTCTCTCTGGCTCTGTTTATTCTGTGTGACCACCTGCAGGTTGATTTTGAGCGAATACCTGTGCTTGTGTTTTGTCACATTAAATAAATGAGGAATTGTGGCGCTTCTCTCCCTGACACTGGGGAAAGAGTGAGACAGTCTTTGGAGCAAGTGTCTGGTTATTGTGAAACGGCAAAGAAAACAATAATTCTGGAATTACCCGGAAATGCGGCTCAGACATGCTGTTGTGACCGGGCCGGAGCCACCAGGTACCTGACTGCAATCAGCGACAATGAAATGCAGTTTTAACAGGCCTGGCTAGCTCAGTCGGTAAAGCATGAGACTCTTAATCTTAGAGTTCGCGGGCTCGAGCTCCCAGATTGAGCGGTATTTATTTTGTTGAACTTTTATGTTGCTTTCAAAGCGTCATTAATTGAGCGATAACCTTGTTTTGCACAATGAAAGAAATGCGAACTGAGAAAATACTGCAGAAGCTGGAAATCTGAATTGAAACAGAAAATGCTGGAGATACTCAGCAGGTCAGGCAGCTTCTGCGAAGAGATAAACAGAGTTAACGTTTCAGGTCGATAACCTTTCGTCAGAACTGGAAAAAAGAGGTAATGGAACAGATTTTTAAGCAACTGTAGGGGATTCTATGAGATCATGGCTGATCTCCTGCCTCAATTCCATTCACCGGCCCTATTGCCATATCTCTTGATGCCCTTACCAGTCAGAAATCTACCGACTTCTGTTTTGAACATACGCAATGACTGAGCCTCCACAGCCCTCTGGGGTAGAGAATTCCAAAGATTCACCACCCTCTGTGTGAAGAAATTTCTTCTCCTCTCAGTCCTGAATGGCCTAACCTTTATCCTGAGGCTGTGGCCCCTGGTTCTAGACTTCCCGGCCAAGGGAAACATTCTCCCAGCATCCAACCGATCAAACCCTGTAATAATTTTGCATGCTTAATGAGATCCCCTCTCATTCTTCCGAATTCAAGAGACTGCAGTCCTAGTTTACTCAATCTCTTCTCATACGAGGTCAGTGACAGTCTTGCAAATGGTGACTTGATATTCGGTAGTGGGGTCATGGTCCAGGTGGAGGTAGGAGGAGGTGTTGGAGAGTTGGCGTACAGCTTCTGCTAGGTAGCGGTCGGTTCACCAAACAGCAACAGCACCACCCTTGTCAGCAGGTTTTGTGCTTTGCATGTTAACTGTTAACTGTTACCCATATCTCATTTTACACAATATATGGGCTACTCCAGCTCCTAATTCGTTTGTTCTTAGTTGTTATTTCCTCACACAGGAGAGCAATCTCGCCCCTGGACAAGCAGAAGGAGCAAGTTCCAACCAAATGGTTCCGCAAACGTGAAAACAGCTACACTGTGGCACCGTCTCCACTTTCAGTACCAGGTCAGATGGAAATGTTAAAATTTTTTGAGGATGTAACTGGTAGAATAGATAAGGGAGAACCAGTGGATGTGGTGTATTTGGACTTTCAGAAGGCTTTCGATAAGGTCCCACATAAGAGATTGGTGTGCAAAGTTAAAGCACATGGGATCGGGGGTAAGGTACTGACTTGGATAGAGAACTGGTTGGCAGACAGGAAGCAAAGAGTATGTCTAAACGGGTATGTTTCCAAGTGGCAGGCAGTTACTCGTGGGGTAGGGCAGGGATAAGTGCTAGGACCCCAGCTACTCACAATATATTTGAATGATCTAGAAGGTTGAACTTGATATAATAACTCCAAGTTTGCAGACGACACAAAGCTGGGTGGGCATGTGTGCTGTGAGGAGGATGCAGAGAAACTCCAGTATGATATGGACAGGTTAGGTGATTTAGCAGAAGCATGGCAGATGCAGTATAATGTGGATAAATGTGAGGTTATCAACTTTGGTGGCAAAAGCAGGAAGACAGCTTATTATCAGAATGTCAATAGATTGGGAAAAGGGGAACTGCAATGAGACCTGGGTGTCCGTGTACACCAATCACTGAAGGTAAGCATGCAGGTGCAGCAGGTGGTTAAGAAGGCAAATGTTGGGCTTTATAGTGAGAGGTTTCGAGTACAGGAGCAAGGATGTCTTGCTGCAGTTGTACAAGGCCTTGGTGAGACCATACCTTGAGTATTGTGTGCAGCTTTGGTCACCTTATCTGAGGAAGGATGTTCTTGCCATGGAGGGAGTGCAGCGAAGATTCACCAGACTGATACATGGGATGGCAGGAATGACGTATGAAGACAGATTGAGATGATTTGGCTTATATTCGCTAGAGTTTAGAAGAACGAGAGGGGATCTCATTGAAACTTACAAAATTCTAACAGGACTAGACACACTAGATGCAGGAAGAATGATCCCGATGGTGCGGGAATCCAGAACCAGCGGTCACAGTCTAAGGATAAGGGGTAAGCCACTTAGGGCTGAGATGAGGAGGAATTTCTTCACCCAGAGAGTGGTGAACCTGTTGAATTCTGTACCACAGAAGGCAGTTGAGGCCAATTCATTAAATATATTCAAGAAGGAGTTAGATATATTTCTTAAGGCTAAAGAGATAACGGGATATGGGGAGAAAGCAGGGACAGGGTACTGAATGTGGATGATCAGCCATGATCTCATTAAATGGCGGAGCAGGCTCGACGGGCCGAATGGCCTACTCCTGCTCCTATCTTCCATGTTTCTATGTGAATGGAGCAGGTGAACTGCTGAATCCCACTTTTAAGGGATGTCCCAAAGTGCTTGACAGTGGTGTGAAAATAAATGAGTTCCGCTTGGTAATTCAAAGTAAAGACTGTCAGAAGTGGGATTCGAACCCACGCCTCCAGAGGAGACTGCGATCTGAACGCAGCGCCTTAGACCGCTCGGCCATCCTGACTCGCTTCATGAATTTCTGCATCTCATCACTTCCACATGAAGAACGTTTCCGTCCGGGTGCTTGTTCAATGCTGTTGAAGGCTCAGTGACCGGGATATCATCTCCCCCGGGGTTTTCCTGAGCTTGTGCTCGGTGTATGGGGATGTTTGTCCCGGGTCCCTATTATCTTGCAGCTCCAGGGATGGGCAGTATCAATCTGAGCTCTGGAGCTGGGGAGAAGCGAATAATTAATGGGTTTGTTTTCGGGCCTGAAATGCGGCTTAGATCTGTTGGTATTAACCGAGGCCGGGGCTGCGAGATATTTCAGTTTGTTCACGTTTAATCAGAGGAATATCCGCAGTCAGGAGCTGAAAAGGACCAAGAGCTGAAAAAACACCAGAAAAAAGATAAGAAATATCAGCAATTGTGATCAACTCTTTAATGTGTGTTCTGGTAGTTTAGTGGTTTAATTGTTTTAATCAACATTCATTAACCGAAAGCGTTGTTTTGCAGAATGAAATAAATGCTCACAGTAAGGGACAGTCGAAAGTTGAGTAATTTAACTTTAATAATTTGTGAAAGTTTATTCATTGACGAAGATTTATACCCTATCAGAATTTACGCACTGTGTATTTTAGGAGTCTGCTTTAAATTGTTCGTTGCTCCTGACACAAGAAACCTGTTAAATTTATTTCACAGAAAAATAATGTTTCCGCCCGGGCTCGAACCGGGGACCTTTCGCGTGTGAGGCGAACGTGATAACCGCTACACTACGGAAACCTCTGCTGAATTGAGCATCGAGAAAGCACTGTTCAGACAGAAGGGACACTACAGAATCGCTCTTTCTGCAATGATTTCCTTTCACTGGCATTTCTCTGACCGAACTGCACAAGTCAAAAATGTTCCTTTCAAACTCATTAAACTGTCGAATTTCCTTCCCTCTGGTTTAACCCAGGCGTTTAACTTGTTCTGCAAACCATGAACCAGGTTCACCTGAATTCCAAGGTGTGTAAGGAAATCAAGCTTCAAAAGCCCTTTCATTAACCACAGGGATTCAGGCAATTTTCTGATCGCAAAGCGTTTTCTCACCTTGTCAATATCTCTCGTCTATTTGCCGGTGTTTCCCGATTCTGCCTGTCTCTCTGGCTCTGTTTATTCTGTGTGACCACCTGCAGGTTGATTTTGAGCGAATACCTGTGCTTGTGTTTTGTCACATTAAATAAATGAGGAATTGTGGCGCTTCTCTCCCTGACACTGGGGAAAGAGTGAGACAGTCTTTGGAGCAAGTGTCTGGTTATTGTGAAACGGCAAAGAAAACAATAATTCTGGAATTACCCGGAAAAACAGTGACCCCGACGTGATTTGAACACGCAGCCTTCTGATCTGGAGTCAGACGCGCTACCGTTGCGCCACGAGGCCCTACAATCTAAACCGCGCTGTTTTTATATACACACGTTCCACAAACACTGTTTCATTCCTCCTGCCTTCTCCTGATTCCTCAGTGTCATGCACAGAGGCGCCTCATGCCCTCATTTGTTTAACGTAACAAGCAGACACAAACACAGGTATTCCTTCAAAATCAACCCGCAGGTGGCCACAGACACAATAAACAGAGCCAGAGAGAAAGACAGAATCGGGAATCTCCGGGAAATAGACAAGATATATTGACAAGGACTAAAGCGTTTTGCGATCAGAAAATTGCCTGAACCCCTGTGGTTAATGAAAGGGATTATTGCTGCTTGAGTTCCTTATACGCCTTGGGCTTCTGGAGAACTTGTTTCGTAGTTTGCAGAAATGCGGCTCAGACATGCTGTTGTGACCGGGCCGGAGCCACCAGGTACCTGACTGCAATCAGCGACAACGAAATGCAGTTTTAACAGGCCCGGCTAGCTCAGTCGGTAAAGCATGAGACTCTTCATCTTAGAGTTCGCGGGTTCGAGCTCCCAGGTTGAGCGGTATTTATTTTGTTGAACTTTTATGTTGCTTTCAAAGCGTCATTAATTGAGCGATAACCTTGTTTTGCACAATGAAAGAAATGCGAACTGAGAAAATACTGCAGAAATTGGAAATCTGAATTGAAACAGAAAATGCTGGAGATACTCAGCAGGTCAGGCAGCTTCTGCGAAGAGATAAACAGAGTTAACGTTTCACGTCGATAACCTTTCGTCAGAACTGGAAAAAAGAGGTAATGGAACAGATTTTTAAGCAACTGTAGGGGATTCTATGAGATCATGGCTGATCTCCTGCCTCAATTCCATTCACCGGCCCTATTGCCATATCTCTTGATGCCCTTACCAGTCAGAAATCTACCGACTTCTGTTTTGAACATACGCAATGACTGAGCCTCCACAGCCCTCTGGGGTAGAGAATTCCAAAGATTCACCACCCTCTGTGTGAAGAAATTTCTTCTCCTCTCAGTCCTGAATGGCCTAACCTTTATCCTGAGGCTGTGGCCCCTGGTTCTAGACTTCCCGGCCAAGGGAAACATTCTCCCAGCATCCAACCGATCAAACCCTGTAATAATTTTGCATGCTTAATGAGATCCCCTCTCATTCTTCCGAATTCAAGAGACTGCAGTCCTAGTTTACTCAATCTCTTCTCATACGAGGTCAGTGACAGTCTTGCAAATGGTGACTTGATATTCGGTAGTGGGGTCATGGTCCAGGTGGAGGTAGGAGGAGGTGTTGGAGAGTTGGCGTACAGCTTCTGCTAGGTAGCGGTCGGTTCACCAAACAGCAACAGCACCACCCTTGTCAGCAGGTTTTGTGCTTTGCATGTTAACTGTTAACTGTTACCCATATCTCATTTTACACAATATATGGGCTACTCCAGCTCCTAATTCGTTTGTTCTTAGTTGTTATTTCCTCACACAGGAGAGCAATCTCGCCCCTGGACAAGCAGAAGGAGCAAGTTCCAACCAAATGGTTCCGCAAACGTGATAACAGCTACACTGTGGAACCGTCTCCTCTTTCAGTACCAGGTCAGATGGAAATGTTAAAATTTTTTGAGGATGTAACTGGTAGAATAGATAAGGGAGAACCAGTGGATGTGGTGTATTTGGACTTTCAGAAGGCTTTCGATAAGGTCCCACATAAGAGATTGGTGTGCAAAGTTAAAGCACATGGGATCGGGGGTAAGGTACTGACTTGGATAGAGAACTGGTTGGCAGACAGGAAGCAAAGAGTATGTCTAAACGGGTATTTTTCCAAGTGGCAGGCAGTTACTCGTGGGGTAGGGCAGGGATAAGTGCTAGGACCCCAGCTACTCACAATATATATTAATGATCTAGAAGGTTGAACTTGATATAATAACTCCAAGTTTGCAGACGACACAAAGCTGGGTGGGCATGTGTGCTGTGAGGAGGATGCAGAGAAACTCCAGTATGATATGGACAGGTTAGGAGATTTAGCAGAAGCATGGCAGATGCAGTATAATGTGGATAAATGTGAGGTTATCAACTTTGGTGGCAAAAGCAGGAAGACAGCTTATTATCAGAATGTCAATAGATTGGGAAAAGGGGAACTGCAATGAGACCTGGGTGTCCGTGTACACCAATCGCTGAAGGTAAGCATGCAGGTGCAGCAGGTGGTTAAGAAGGCAAATGTTGGCCTTTATAGTGAGAGGTTTCGAGTACAGGAGCAAGGATGTCTTGCTGCAGTTGTACAAGGCCTTGGTGAGACCATACCTTGAGTATTGTGTGCAGCTTTGGTCACCTTATCTGAGGAAGGATGTTCTTGCCATGGAGGGAGTGCAGCGAAGATTCACCAGACTGATACATGGGATGGCAGGAATGACGTATGAAGACAGATTGAGATGATTTGGCTTATATTCGCTAGAGTTTAGAAGAACGAGAGGGGATCTCATTGAAACTTACAAAATTCTAACAGGACTAGACACACTAGATGCAGGAAGAATGATCCCGATGGTGCGGGAATCCAGAACCAGCGGTCACAGTCTAAGGATAAGGGGTAAGCCACTTAGGGCTGAGATGAGGAGGAATTTCTTCACCCAGAGAGTGGTGAACCTGTTGAATTCTGTACCACAGAAGGCAGTTGAGGCCAATTCATTAAATATATTCAAGAAGGAGTTAGATATATTTCTTAAGGCTAAAGAGATAACGGGATATGGGGAGAAAGCAGGGACAGGGTACTGAATGTGGATGATCAGCCATGATCTCATTAAATGGCGGAGCAGGCTCGACGGGCCGAATGGCCTACTCCTGCTCCTATCTTCTATGTGAATGGAGCAGGTGAACTGCTGAATCCCACTTTTAAGGGATGTCCCAAAGTGCTTGACAGTGGTGTGAAAATAAATGAGTTCCGCTTGGTAATTCAAAGTAAAGACTGTCAGAAGTGGGATTCGAACCCACGCCTCCAGAGGAGACTGCGACCTGAACGCAGCGCCTTAGACGGCTCGGCCATCCTGACTCGCTTCATGAATTTCTGCATCTCATCACTTCCACATGAAGAACGTTTCCGTCCGGGTGCTTGTTCAATGCTGTTGAAGGCTCAGTGACCGGGATATCATCTCCCCCGGGGTTTTCCTGAGCTTGTGCTCGGTGTATGGGGATGTTTGTCCCGGGTCCCTATTATCTTGCAGCTCCAGGGATGGGCAGTATCAATCTGAGCTCTAGAGCTGGGGAGAAGCGAATAATTAATGGGTTTGTTTTCGGGCCTGAAATGCGGCTTAGATCTGTTGGTATTAACCGAGGCCGGGGCTGCGAGATATTTCAGTTTGTTCAAGTTTAATCAGAGGAACATCTGCAGTCAGGAGCTGAAAAGGACCAAGAGCTGAAAAAACACCAGAAAAAAGATAAGAAATATCAGCAATTGTGATCAACTCTTTAATGTGTGTTCTGGTAGTTTAGTGGTTTAATTGTTTCAATCAACATTCATTAACCGAAAGCGTTGTTTTGCAGAATGAAATAAATGCTCACAGTAAGGGACAGTCGAAAGTTGAGTAATTTAACTTTAATAATTTGTGAAAGTTTATTCATTGACGAAGATTTATACCCTATCAGAATTTACGCACTGTGTATTTTAGGAGTGTGCTTTAAATTGTTCGTTGCTCCTGACACAAGAAACCTGTTAAATTTATTTCACAGAAAAATAATGTTTCCGCCCGGGCTCGAACCGGGGACCTTTCGCGTGTGAGGCGAACGTGATAACCGCTACACTACGGAAACCTCTGCTGAATTGAGCATCGAGAAAGCACTGTTCAGACAGAAGGGACACTACAGAATCGCTCTTTCTGCAATGATTTCCTTTCACTGGCATTTCTCTGACCGAACTGCACAAGTCAAAAATGTTCCTTTCAAACTCATTAAACTGTCGAATTTCCTTCCCTCTGGTTTAACCCAGGCGTTTAACTTGTTCTGCAAACCATGAACCAGGTTCACCTGAATTCCAAGGTGTGTAAGGAAATCAAGCTTCAAAAGCCCTTTCATTAACCACAGGGATTCAGGCAATTTTCTGATCGCAAAGCGTTTTCTCACCTTGTCAATATCTCTCGTCTCTTTGCCGGTGTTTCCCGATTCTGCCTGTCTCTCTGGCTCTGTTTATTCTGTGTGACCACCTGCAGGTTGATTTTGAGCGAATACCTGTGCTTGTGTTTTGTCACATTAAATAAATGAGGAATTGTGGCGCTTCTCTCCCTGACACTGGGGAAAGAGTGAGACAGTCTTTGGAGCAAGTGTCTGGTTATTGTGAAACGGCAAAGAAAACAATAATTCTGGAATTACCCGGAAAAACAGTGACCCCTACGTGATTTGAACACGCAGCCTTCTGATCTGGAGTCAGACGCGCTACCGTTGCGCCACGAGGCCCTACAATCTAAACCGCGCTGTTTTTATATACACACGTTCCACAAACACTGTTTCATTCCTCCTGCCTTCTCCTGATTCCTCAGTGTCATGCACAGAGGCGCCTCATGCCCTCATTTGTTTAACGTAACAAGCAGACACAAACACAGGTATTCCTTCAAAATCAACCCGCAGGTGGCCACAGACACAATAAACAGAGCCAGAGAGAAAGACAGAATCGGGAATCTCCGGGAAATAGACAAGATATATTGACAAGGACTAAAGCGTTTTGCGATCAGAAAATTGCCTGAACCCCTGTGGTTAATGAAAGGGATTATTGCTGCTTGAGTTCCTTATACGCCTTGGGCTTCTGGAGAACTTGTTTCGTAGTTTGCAGAAATGCGGCTCAGACATGCTGTTGTGACCGGGCCGGAGCCACCAGGTACCTGACTGCAATCAGCGACAATGAAATGCAGTTTTAACAGGCCCGGCTAGCTCAGTCGGTAAAGCATGAGACTCTTAATCTTAGAGTTCGCGGGTTCGAGCTCCCAGGTTGAGCGGTATTTATTTTGTTGAACTTTTATGTTGCTTTCAAAGCGTCATTAATTGAGCGATAACCTTGTTTTGCACAATGAAAGAAATGCGAACTGAGAAAATACTGCAGAAGCTGGAAATCTGAATTGAAACAGAAAATGCTGGAGATACTCAGCAGGTCAGGCAGCTTCTGCGAAGAGATAAACAGAGTTAACGTTTCAGGTCGATAACCTTTCGTCAGAACTGGAAAAAAGAGGTAATGGAACAGATTTTTAAGCAACTGTAGGGGATTCTATGAGATCATGGCTGATCTCCTGCCTCAATTCCATTCACCGGCCCTATTGCCATATCTCTTGATGCCCTTACCAGTCAGAAATCTACCGACTTCTGTTTTGAACATACGCAATGACTGAGCCTCCACAGCCCTCTGGGGTAGAGAATTCCAAAGATTCACCACCCTCTGTGTGAAGAAATTTCTTCTCCTCTCAGTCCTGAATGGCCTAACCTTTATCCTGAGGCTGTGGCCCCTGGTTCTAGACTTCCCGGCCAAGGGAAACATTCTCCCAGCATCCAACCGATCAAACCCTGTAATAATTTTGCATGCTTAATGAGATCCCCTCTCATTCTTCCGAATTCAAGAGACTGCAGTCCTAGTTTACTCAATCTCTTCTCATACGAGGTCAGTGACAGTCTTGCAAATGGTGACTTGATATTCGGTAGTGGGGTCATGGTCCAGGTGGAGGTAGGAGGAGGTGTTGGAGAGTTGGCGTACAGCTTCTGCTAGGTAGCGGTCGGTTCACCAAACAGCAACAGCACCACCCTTGTCAGCAGGTTTTGTGCTTTGCATGTTAACTGTTAACTGTTACCCATATCTCATTTTACACAATATATGGGCTACTCCAGCTCCTAATTCGTTTGTTCTTAGTTGTTATTTCCTCACACAGGAGAGCAATCTCGCCCCTGGACAAGCAGAAGGAGCAAGTTCCAACCAAATGGTTCCGCAAACGTGAAAACAGCTACACTGTGGAACCGTCTCCACTTTCAGTACCAGGTCAGATGGAAATGTTAAAATTTTTTGAGGATGTAACTGGTAGAATAGATAAGGGAGAACCAGTGGATGTGGTGTATTTGGACTTTCAGAAGGCTTTCGATAAGGTCCCACATAAGAGATTGGTGTGCAAAGTTAAAGCACATGGGATCGGGGGTAAGGTACTGACTTGGATAGAGAACTGGTTGGCAGACAGGAAGCAAAGAGTATGTCTAAACGGGTATGTTTCCAAGTGGCAGGCAGTTACTCGTGGGGTAGGGCAGGGATAAGTGCTAGGACCCCAGCTACTCACAATATATATGAATGATCTAGAAGGTTGAACTTGATATAATAACTCCAAGTTTGCAGACGACACAAAGCTGGGTGGGCATGTGTGCTGTGAGGAGGATGCAGAGAAACTCCAGTATGATATGGACAGGTTAGGTGATTTAGCAGAAGCATGGCAGATGCAGTATAATGTGGATAAATGTGAGGTTATCAACTTTGGTGGCAAAAACAGGAAGACAGCTTATTATCAGAATGTCAATAGATTGGGAAAAGGGGAACTGCAATGAGACCTGGGTGTCCGTGTACACCAATCGCCGAAGGTAAGCATGCAGGTGCAGCAGGTGGTTAAGAAGGCAAATGTTGGCCTTTATAGTGAGAGGTTTCGAGTACAGGAGCAAGGATGTCTTGCTGCAGTTGTACAAGGCCTTGGTGAGACCATACCTTGAGTATTGTGTGCAGCTTTGGTCACCTTATCTGAGGAAGGATGTTCTTGCCATGGAGGGAGTGCAGCGAAGATTCAGCAGACTGATACATGGGATGGGAGGAATGACGTATGAAGACAGATTGAGATGATTTGGCTTATATTCGCTAGAGTTTAGAAGAACGAGAGGGGATCTCATTGAAACTTACAAAATTCTAACAGGACTAGACACACTAGATGCAGGAAGAATGATCCCGATGGTGCGGGAATCCAGAACCAGCGGTCACAGTCTAAGGATAAGGGGTAAGCCACTTAGGGCTGATATGAGGAGGAATTTCTTCACCCAGAGAGTGGTGAACCTGTTGAATTCTGTACCACAGAAGGCAGTTGAGGCCAATTCATTAAATATATTCAAGAAGGAGTTAGATATATTTCTTAAGGCTAAAGAGATAACGGGATATGGGGAGAAAGCAGGGACAGGGTACTGAATGTGGATGATCAGCCATGATCTCATTAAATGGCGGAGCAGGCTCGACGGGCCGAATGGCCTACTCCTGCTCCTATCTTCTATGTGAATGGAGCAGGTGAACTGCTGAATCCCACTTTTAAGGGATGTCCCAAAGTGCTTGACAGTGGTGTGAAAATAAATGAGTTCCGCTTGGTAATTCAAAGTAAAGACTGTCAGAAGTGGGATTCGAACCCACGCCTCCAGAGGAGACTGCGACCTGAACGCAGCGCCTTAGACCGCTCGGCCATCCTGACTCGCTTCATGAATTTCTGCATCTCATCACTTCCACATGAAGAACGTTTCCGTCCGGGTGCTTGTTCAATGCTGTTGAAGGCTCAGTGACCGGGATATCATCTCCCCCGGGGTTTTCCTGAGGTTGTGCTCGGTGTATGGGGATGTTTGTCCCGGGTCCCTATTATCTTGCAGCTCCAGGGATGGGCAGTATCAATCTGAGCTCTGGAGCTGGGGAGAAGCGAATAATTAATGGGTTTGTTTTCGGGCCTGAAATGCGGCTTAGATCTGTTGGTATTAACCGAGGCCGGGGCTGCGAGATATTTCAGTTTGTTCACGTTTAATCAGAGGAATATCCGCAGTCAGGAGCTGAAAAGGACCAAGAGCTGGAAAAACACCAGAAAAAAGATAAGAAATATCAGCAATTGTGATCAACTCTTTAATGTGTGTTCTGGTAGTTTAGTGGTTTAATTGTTTTAATCAACATTCATTAACCGAAAGCGTTGTTTTGCAGAATGAAATAAATGCTCACAGTAAGGGACAGTCGAAAGTTGAGTAATTTAACTTTAATAATTTGTGAAAGTTTATTCATTGACGAAGATTTATACCCTATCAGAATTTACGCACTGTGTATTTTAGGAGTCTGCTTTAAATTGTTCGTTGCTCCTGACACAAGAAACCTGTTAAATTTATTTCACAGAACAATAATGTTTCCGCCCGGGCTCGAACCGGGGACCTTTCGCGTGTGAGGCGAACGTGATAACCGCTACACTACGGAAACCTCTGCTGAATTGAGCATCGAGAAAGCACTGTTCAGACAGAAGGGACACTACAGAATCGCTCTTTCTGCAATGATTTCCTTTCACTGGCATTTCTCTGACCGAACTGCACAAGTCAAAAATGTTCCTTTCAAACTCATTAAACTGTCGAATTTCCTTCCCTCTGGTTTAACCCAGGCGTTTAACTTGTTCTGCAAACCATGAACCAGGTTCACCTGAATTCCAAGGTGTGTAAGGAAATCAAGCTTCAAAAGCCCTTTCATTAACCACAGGGATTCAGGCAATTTTCTGATCGCAAAGCGTTTTCTCACCTTGTCAATATCTCTCGTCTATTTGCCGGTGTTTCCCGATTCTGCCTGTCTCTCTGGCTCTGTTTATTCTGTGTGACCACCTGCAGGTTGATTTTGAGCGAATACCTGTGCTTGTGTTTTGTCACATTAAATAAATGAGGAATTGTGGCGCTTCTCTCCCTGACACTGGGGAAAGAGTGAGACAGTCTTTGGAGCAAGTGTCTGGTTATTGTGAAACGGCAAAGAAAACAATAATTCTGGAATTACCCGGAAAAACAGTGACCCCGACGTGATTTGAACGCGCAGCCTTCTGATCTGGAGTCAGACGCGCTACCGTTGCGCCACGAGGCCCTACAATCTAAACCGCGCTGTTTTTATATACACACGTTCCACAAACACTGTTTCATTCCTCCTGCCTTCTCCTGATTCCTCAGTGTCATGCACAGAGGCGCCTCATGCCCTCATTTGTTTAACGTAACAAGCAGACACAAACACAGGTATTCCTTCAAAATCAACCCGCAGGTGGCCACAGACACAATAAACAGAGCCAGAGAGAAAGACAGAATCGGGAATCTCCGGGAAATAGACAAGATATATTGACAAGGACTAAAGCGTTTTGCGATCAGAAAATTGCCTGAACCCCTGTGGTTAATGAAAGGGATTATTGCTGCTTGAGTTCCTTATACGCCTTGGGCTTCTGGAGAACTTGTTTCGTAGTTTGCAGAAATGCGGCTCAGACATGCTGTTGTGACCGGGCCGGAGCCACCAGGTACCTGACTGCAATCAGCGACAATGAAATGCAGTTTTAACAGGCCTGGCTAGCTCAGTCGGTAAAGCATGAGACTCTTAATCTTAGAGTTCGCGGGTTCGAGCTCCCAGATTGTGCGGTATTTATTTTGTTGAACTTTTATGTTGCTTTCAAAGCGTCATTAATTGAGCGATAACCTTGTTTTGCACAATGAAAGAAATGCGAACTGAGAAAATACTGCAGAAGCTGGAAATCTGAATTGAAACAGAAAATGCTGGAGATACTCAGCAGGTCAGGCAGCTTCTGCGAAGAGATAAACAGAGTTAACGTTTCAGGTCGATAACCTTTCGTCAGAACTGGAAAAAAGAGGTAATGGAACAGATTTTTAAGCAACTGTAGGGGATTCTATGAGATCATGGCTGATCTCCTGCCTCAATTCCATTCACCGGCCCTATTGCCATATCTCTTGATGCCCTTACCAGTCAGAAATCTACCGACTTCTGTTTTGAACATACGCAATGACTGAGCCTCCACAGCCCTCTGGGGTAGAGAATTCCAAAGATTCACCACCCTCTGTGTGAAGAAATTTCTTCTCCTCTCAGTCCTGAATGGCCTAACCTTTATCCTGAGGCTGTGGCCCCTGGTTCTAGACTTCCCGGCCAAGGGAAACATTCTCCCAGCATCCAACCGATCAAACCCTGTAATAATTTTGCATGCTTAATGAGATCCCCTCTCATTCTTCCGAATTCAAGAGACTGCAGTCCTAGTTTACTCAATCTCTTCTCATGCGAGGTCAGTGACAGTCTTGCAAATGGTGACTTGATATTCGGTAGTGGGGTCATGGTCCAGGTGGAGGTAGGAGGAGGTGTTGGAGAGTTGGCGTACAGCTTCTGCTAGGTAGCGGTCGGTTCACCAAACAGCAACAGCACCACCCTTGTCAGCAGGTTTTGTGCTTTGCATGTTAACTGTTAACTGTTACCCATATCTCATTTTACACAATATATGGGCTACTCCAGCTCCTAATTCGTTTGTTCTTAGTTGTTATTTCCTCACACAGGAGAGCAATCTCGCCCCTGGACAAGCAGAAGGAGCAAGTTCCAACCAAATGGTTCCGCAAACGTGATAACAGCTACACTGTGGAACCGTCTCCACTTTCAGTACCAGGTCAGATGGAAATGTTAAAATTTTTTGAGGATGTAACTTGTAGAATAGATAAGGGAGAACCAGTGGATGTGGTGTATTTGGACTTTCAGAAGGCTTTCGATAAGGTCCCACATAAGAGATTGGTGTGCAAAGTTAAAGCACATGGGATCGGGGGTAAGGTACTGACTTGGATAGAGAACTCGTTGGCAGACAGGAAGCAAAGAGTATGTCTAAACGGGTATTTTTCCAAGTGGCAGGCAGTTACTCGTGGGGTAGGGCAGGGATAAGTGCTAGGACCCCAGCTACTCACAATATATATGAATGATCTAGAAGGTTGAACTTGATATAATAACTCCAAGTTTGCAGACGACACAAAGCTGGGTGGGCATGTGTGCTGTGAGGAGGATGCAGAGAAACTCCAGTATGATATGGACAGGTTAGGTGATCTAGCAGAAGCATGGCAGATGCAGTATAATGTGGATAAATGTGAGGTTATCAACTTTGGTGGCAAAAGCAGGAAGACAGCTTATTATCAGAATGTCAATAGATTGGGAAAAGGGGAACTGCAATGAGACCTGGGTGTCCGTGTACACCAATCGCTGAAGGTAAGCATGCAGGTGCAGCAGGTGGTTAAGAAGGCAAATGTTGGCCTTTATAGTGAGAGGTTTCGAGTACAGGAGCAAGGATGTCTTGCTGCAGTTGTACAAGGCCTTGGTGAGACCATACCTTGAGTATTGTGTGCAGCTTTGGTCACCTTATCTGAGGAAGGATGTTCTTGCCATGGAGGGAGTGCAGCGAAGATTCACCAGACTGATACATGGGATGGCAGGAATGACGTATGAAGACAGATTGAGATGATTTGGCTTATATTCGCTAGAGTTTAGAAGAACGAGAGGGGATCTCATTGAAACTTACAAAATTCTAACAGGACTAGACACACTAGATGCAGGAAGAATGATCCCGATGGTGCGGGAATCCAGAACCAGCGGTCACAGTCTAAGGATAAGGGGTAAGCCACTTAGGGCTGAGATGAGGAGGAATTTCTTCACCCAGAGAGTGGTGAACCTGTTGAATTCTGTACCACAGAAGGCAGTTGAGGCCAATTCATTAAATATATTCAAGAAGGAGTTAGATATATTTCTTAAGGCTAAAGAGATAACGGGATATGGGGAGAAAGCAGGGACAGGGTACTGAATGTGGATGATCAGCCATGATCTCATTAAATGGCGGAGCTGGCTCGACGGGCCGAATGGCCTACTCCTGCTCCTATCTTCTATGTGAATGGAGCAGGTGAACTGCTGAATCCCACTTTTAAGGGATGTCCCAAAGTGCTTGACAGTGGTGTGAAAATAAATGAGTTCCGCTTGGTAATTCAAAGTAAAGACTATCAGAAGTGGGATTCGAACCCACGCCTCCAGAGGAGACTGCGACCTGAACGCAGCGCCTTAGACCGCTCGGCCATCCTGACTCGCTTCATGAATTTCTGCATCTCATCACTTCCACATGAAGAACGTTTCCGTCCGGGTGCTTGTTCAATGCTGTTGAAGGCTCAGTGACCGGGATATCATCTCCCCCGGGGTTTTCCTGAGCTTGTGCTCGGTGTATGGGGATGTTTGTCCCGGGTCCCTATTATCTTGCAGCTCCAGGGATGGGCAGTATCAATCTGAGCTCTAGAGCTGGGGAGAAGCGAATAATTAATGGGTTTGTTTTCGGGCCTGAAATGCGGCTTAGATCTGTTGGTATTAACCGAGGCCGGGGCTGCGAGATATTTCAGTTTGTTCACGTTTAATCAGAGGAATATCTGCAGTCAGGAGCTGAAAAGGACGAAGAGCTGAAAAAACACCAGAAAAAAGATAAGAAATATCAGCAATTGTGATCAACTCTTTAATGTGTGTTCTGGTAGTTTAGTGGTTTAATTGTTTCAATCAACATTCATTAACCGAAAGCGTTGTTTTGCAGAATGAAATAAATGCTCACAGTAAGGGACAGTCGAAAGTTGAGTAATTTAACTTTAATAATTTGTGAAAGTTTATTCATTGACGAAGATTTATACCCTATCAGAATTTACGCACTGTGTATTTTAGGAGTCTGCTTTAAATTGTTCGTTGCTCCTGACACAAGAAACCTGTTAAATTTATTTCACAGAAAAATAATGTTTCCGCCCGGGCTCGAACCGGGGACTTTCCGCGTGTGAGGCGAACGTGATAACCGCTACACTACGGAAACCTCTGCTGAATTGAGCATCGAGAAAGCACTGTTCAGACAGAAGGGACACTACAGAATCGCTCTTTCTGCAATGATTTCCTTTCACTGGCATTTCTCTGACCGAACTGCACAAGTCAAAAATGTTCCTTTCAAACTCATTAAACTGTCGAATTTCCTTCCCTCTGGTTTAACCCAGGCGTTTAACTTGTTCTGCAAACCATGAACCAGGTTCACCTGAATTCCAAGGTGTGTAAGGAAATCAAGCTTCAAAAGCCCTTTCATTAACCACAGGGATTCAGGCAATTTTCTGATCGCAAAGCGTTTTCTCACCTTGTCAATATCTCTCGTCTATTTGCCGGTGTTTCCCGATTCTGCCTGTCTCTCTGGCTCTGTTTATTCTGTGTGACCACCTGCAGGTTGATTTTGAGCGAATACCTGTGCTTGTGTTTTGTCACATTAAATAAATGAGGAATTGTGGCGCTTCTCTCCCTGACACTGGGGAAAGAGTGAGACAGTCTTTGGAGCAAGTGTCTGGTTATTGTGAAACGGCAAAGAAAACAATAATTCTGGAATTACCCGGAAAAACAGTGACCCCGACGTGATTTGAACACGCAGCCTTCTGATCTGGAGTCAGACGCGCTACCGTTGCGCCACGAGGCCCTACAATCTAAACCGCGCTGTTTTTATATACACACGTTCCACAAACACTGTTTCATTCCTCCTGCCTTCTCCTGATTCCTCAGTGTCATGCACAGAGGCGCCTCATGCCCTCATTTGTTTAACGTAACAAGCAGACACAAACACAGGTATTCCTTCAAAATCAACCCGCAGGTGGCCACAGACACAATAAACAGAGCCAGAGAGAAAGACAGAATCGGGAATCTCCGGGAAATAGACAAGATATATTGACAAGGACTAAAGCGTTTTGCGATCAGAAAATTGCCTGAACCCCTGTGGTTAATGAAAGGGATTATTGCTGCTTGAGTTCCTTATACGCCTTGGGCTTCTGGAGAACTTGTTTCGTAGTTTGCAGAAATGCGGCTCAGACATGCTGTTGTGACCGGGCCGGAGCCACCAGGTACCTGACTGCAATCAGCGACAATGAAATGCAGTTTTAACAGGCCTGGCTAGCTCAGTCGGTAAAGCATGAGACTCTTAATCTTAGAGTTCGCGGGTTCGAGCTCCCAGATTGAGCGGTATTTATTTTGTTGAACTTTTATGTTGCTTTCAAAGCGTCATTAATTGAGCGATAACCTTGTTTTGCACAATGAAAGAAATGCGAACTGAGAAAATACTGCAGAAGCTGGAAATCTGAATTGAAACAGAAAATGCTGGAGATACTCAGCAGGTCAGGCAGCTTCTGCGAAGAGATAAACAGAGTTAACGTTTCAGGTCGATAACCTTTCGTCAGAACTGGAAAAAAGAGGTAATGGAACAGATTTTTAAGCAACTGTAGGGGATTCTATGAGATCATGGCTGATCTCCTGCCTCAATTCCATTCACCGGCCCTATTGCCATATCTCTTGATGCCCTTACCAGTCAGAAATCTACCGACTTCTGTTTTGAACATACGCAATGACTGAGCCTCCACAGCCCTCTGGGGTAGAGAATTCCAAAGATTCACCACCCTCTGTGTGAAGAAATTTCTTCTCCTCTCAGTCCTGAATGGCCTAACCTTTATCCTGAGGCTGTGGCCCCTGGTTCTAGACTTCCCGGCCAAGGGAAACATTCTCCCAGCATCCAACCGATCAAACCCTGTAATAATTTTGCATGCTTAATGAGATCCCCTCTCATTCTTCCGAATTCAAGAGACTGCAGTCCTAGTTTACTCAATCTCTTCTCATGCGAGGTCAGTGACAGTCTTGCAAATGGTGACTTGATATTCGGTAGTGGGGTCATGGTCCAGGTGGAGGTAGGAGGAGGTGTTGGAGAGTTGGCGTACAGCTTCTGCTAGGTAGCGGTCGGTTCACCAAACAGCAACAGCACCACCCTTGTCAGCAGGTTTTGTGCTTTGCATGTTAACTGTTAACTGTTACCCATATCTCATTTTACACAATATATGGGCTACTCCAGCTCCTAATTCGTTTGTTCTTAGTTGTTATTTCCTCACACAGGAGAGCAATCTCGCCCCTGGACAAGCAGAAGGAGCAAGTTCCAACCAAATGGTTCCGCAAACGTGATAACAGCTACACTGTGGAACCGTCTCCACTTTCAGTACCAGGTCAGATGGAAATGTTAAAATTTTTTGAGGATGTAACTTGTAGAATAGATAAGGGAGAACCAGTGGATGTGGTGTATTTGGACTTTCAGAAGGCTTTCGATAAGGTCCCACATAAGAGATTGGTGTGCAAAGTTAAAGCACATGGGATCGGGGGTAAGGTACTGACTTGGATAGAGAACTCGTTGGCAGACAGGAAGCAAAGAGTATGTCTAAACGGGTATTTTTCCAAGTGGCAGGCAGTTACTCGTGGGGTAGGGCAGGGATAAGTGCTAGGACCCCAGCTACTCACAATATATATGAATGATCTAGAAGGTTGAACTTGATATAATAACTCCAAGTTTGCAGACGACACAAAGCTGGGTGGGCATGTGTGCTGTGAGGAGGATGCAGAGAAACTCCAGTATGATATGGACAGGTTAGGTGATCTAGCAGAAGCATGGCAGATGCAGTATAATGTGGATAAATGTGAGGTTATCAACTTTGGTGGCAAAAGCAGGAAGACAGCTTATTATCAGAATGTCAATAGATTGGGAAAAGGGGAACTGCAATGAGACCTGGGTGTCCGTGTACACCAATCGCTGAAGGTAAGCATGCAGGTGCAGCAGGTGGTTAAGAAGGCAAATGTTGGCCTTTATAGTGAGAGGTTTCGAGTACAGGAGCAAGGATGTCTTGCTGCAGTTGTACAAGGCCTTGGTGAGACCATACCTTGAGTATTGTGTGCAGCTTTGGTCACCTTATCTGAGGAAGGATGTTCTTGCCATGGAGGGAGTGCAGCGAAGATTCACCAGACTGATACATGGGATGGCAGGAATGACGTATGAAGACAGATTGAGATGATTTGGCTTATATTCGCTAGAGTTTAGAAGAACGAGAGGGGATCTCATTGAAACTTACAAAATTCTAACAGGACTAGACACACTAGATGCAGGAAGAATGATCCCGATGGTGCGGGAATCCAGAACCAGCGGTCACAGTCTAAGGATAAGGGGTAAGCCACTTAGGGCTGAGATGAGGAGGAATTTCTTCACCCAGAGAGTGGTGAACCTGTTGAATTCTGTACCACAGAAGGCAGTTGAGGCCAATTCATTAAATATATTCAAGAAGGAGTTAGATATATTTCTTAAGGCTAAAGAGATAACGGGATATGGGGAGAAAGCAGGGACAGGGTACTGAATGTGGATGATCAGCCATGATCTCATTAAATGGCGGAGCTGGCTCGACGGGCCGAATGGCCTACTCCTGCTCCTATCTTCTATGTGAATGGAGCAGGTGAACTGCTGAATCCCACTTTTAAGGGATGTCCCAAAGTGCTTGACAGTGGTGTGAAAATAAATGAGTTCCGCTTGGTAATTCAAAGTAAAGACTATCAGAAGTGGGATTCGAACCCACGCCTCCAGAGGAGACTGCGACCTGAACGCAGCGCCTTAGACCGCTCGGCCATCCTGACTCGCTTCATGAATTTCTGCATCTCATCACTTCCACATGAAGAACGTTTCCGTCCGGGTGCTTGTTCAATGCTGTTGAAGGCTCAGTGACCGGGATATCATCTCCCCCGGGGTTTTCCTGAGCTTGTGCTCGGTGTATGGGGATGTTTGTCCCGGGTCCCTATTATCTTGCAGCTCCAGGGATGGGCAGTATCAATCTGAGCTCTAGAGCTGGGGAGAAGCGAATAATTAATGGGTTTGTTTTCGGGCCTGAAATGCGGCTTAGATCTGTTGGTATTAACCGAGGCCGGGGCTGCGAGATATTTCAGTTTGTTCACGTTTAATCAGAGGAATATCTGCAGTCAGGAGCTGAAAAGGACGAAGAGCTGAAAAAACACCAGAAAAAAGATAAGAAATATCAGCAATTGTGATCAACTCTTTAATGTGTGTTCTGGTAGTTTAGTGGTTTAATTGTTTCAATCAACATTCATTAACCGAAAGCGTTGTTTTGCAGAATGAAATAAATGCTCACAGTAAGGGACAGTCGAAAGTTGAGTAATTTAACTTTAATAATTTGTGAAAGTTTATTCATTGACGAAGATTTATACCCTATCAGAATTTACGCACTGTGTATTTTAGGAGTCTGCTTTAAATTGTTCGTTGCTCCTGACACAAGAAACCTGTTAAATTTATTTCACAGAAAAATAATGTTTCCGCCCGGGCTCGAACCGGGGACTTTCCGCGTGTGAGGCGAACGTGATAACCGCTACACTACGGAAACCTCTGCTGAATTGAGCATCGAGAAAGCACTGTTCAGACAGAAGGGACACTACAGAATCGCTCTTTCTGCAATGATTTCCTTTCACTGGCATTTCTCTGACCGAACTGCACAAGTCAAAAATGTTCCTTTCAAACTCATTAAACTGTCGAATTTCCTTCCCTCTGGTTTAACCCAGGCGTTTAACTTGTTCTGCAAACCATGAACCAGGTTCACCTGAATTCCAAGGTGTGTAAGGAAATCAAGCTTCAAAAGCCCTTTCATTAACCACAGGGATTCAGGCAATTTTCTGATCGCAAAGCGTTTTCTCACCTTGTCAATATCTCTCGTCTATTTGCCGGTGTTTCCCGATTCTGCCTGTCTCTCTGGCTCTGTTTATTCTGTGTGACCACCTGCAGGTTGATTTTGAGCGAATACCTGTGCTTGTGTTTTGTCACATTAAATAAATGAGGAATTGTGGCGCTTCTCTCCCTGACACTGGGGAAAGAGTGAGACAGTCTTTGGAGCAAGTGTCTGGTTATTGTGAAACGGCAAAGAAAACAATAATTCTGGAATTACCCGGAAAAACAGTGACCCCGACGTGATTTGAACACGCAGCCTTCTGATCTGGAGTCAGACGCGCTACCGTTGCGCCACGAGGCCCTACAATCTAAACCGCGCTGTTTTTATATACACACGTTCCACAAACACTGTTTCATTCCTCCTGCCTTCTCCTGATTCCTCAGTGTCATGCACAGAGGCGCCTCATGCCCTCATTTGTTTAACGTAACAAGCAGACACAAACACAGGTATTCCTTCAAAATCAACCCGCAGGTGGCCACAGACACAATAAACAGAGCCAGAGAGAAAGACAGAATCGGGAATCTCCGGGAAATAGACAAGATATATTGACAAGGACTAAAGCGTTTTGCGATCAGAAAATTGCCTGAACGCCTGTGGTTAATGAAAGGGATTATTGCTGCTTGAGTTCCTTATACGCCTTGGGCTTCTGGAGAACTTGTTTCGTAGTTTGCAGAAATGCGGCTCAGACATGCTGTTGTGACCGGGCCGGAGCCACCAGGTACCTGACTGCAATCAGCGACAATGAAATGCAGTTTTAACAGGCCTGGCTAGCTCAGTCGGTAAAGCATGAGACTCTTAATCTTAGAGTTCGCGGGTTCGAGCTCCCAGATTGAGCGGTATTTATTTTGTTGAACTTTTATGTTGCTTTCAAAGCGTCATTAATTGAGCGATAACCTTGTTTTGCACAATGAAAGAAATGCGAACTGAGAAAATACTGCAGAAGCTGGAAATCTGAATTGAAACAGAAAATGCTGGAGATACTCAGCAGGTCAGGCAGCTTCTGCGAAGAGATAAACAGAGTTAACGTTTCAGGTCGATAACCTTTCGTCAGAACTGGAAAAAAGAGGTAATGGAACAGATTTTTAAGCAACTGTAGGGGATTCTATGAGATCATGGTTGATCTCCTGCCTCAATTCCATTCACCGGCCCTATTGCCATATCTCTTGATGCCCTTACCAGTCAGAAATCTACCGACTTCTGTTTTGAACATACGCAATGACTGAGCCTCCACAGCCCTCTGGGGTAGAGAATTCCAAAGATTCACCACCCTCTGTGTGAAGAAATTTCTTCTCCTCTCAGTCCTGAATGGCCTAACCTTTATCCTGAGGCTGTGGCCCCTGGTTCTAGACTTCCCGGCCAAGGGAAACATTCTCCCAGCATCCAACCGATCAAACCCTGTAATAATTTTGCATGCTTAATGAGATCCCCTCTCATTCTTCCGAATTCAAGAGACTGCAGTCCTAGTTTACTCAATCTCTTCTCATGCGAGGTCAGTGACAGTCTTGCAAATGGTGACTTGATATTCGGTAGTGGGGTCATGGTCCAGGTGGAGGTAGGAGGAGGTGTTGGAGAGTTGGCGTACAGCTTCTGCTAGGTAGCGGTCGGTTCACCAAACAGCAACAGCACCACCCTTGTCAGCAGGTTTTGTGCTTTGCATGTTAACTGTTAACTGTTACCCATATCTCATTTTACACAATATATGGGCTACTCCAGCTCCTAATTCGTTTGTTCTTAGTTGTTATTTCCTCACACAGGAGAGCAATCTCGCCCCTGGACAAGCAGAAGGAGCAAGTTCCAACCAAATGGTTCCGCAAACGTGATAACAGCTACACTGTGGAACCGTCTCCACTTTCAGTACCAGGTCAGATGGAAATGTTAAAATTTTTTGAGGATGTAACTTGTAGAATAGATAAGGGAGAACCAGTGGATGTGGTGTATTTGGACTTTCAGAAGGCTTTCGATAAGGTCCCACATAAGAGATTGGTGTGCAAAGTTAAAGCACATGGGATCGGGGGTAAGGTACTGACTTGGATAGAGAACTCGTTGGCAGACAGGAAGCAAAGAGTATGTCTAAACGGGTATTTTTCCAAGTGGCAGGCAGTTACTCGTGGGGTAGGGCAGGGATAAGTGCTAGGACCCCAGCTACTCACAATATATATGAATGATCTAGAAGGTTGAACTTGATATAATAACTCCAAGTTTGCAGACGACACAAAGCTGGGTGGGCATGTGTGCTGTGAGGAGGATGCAGAGAAACTCCAGTATGATATGGACAGGTTAGGTGATCTAGCAGAAGCATGGCAGATGCAGTATAATGTGGATAAATGTGAGGTTATCAACTTTGGTGGCAAAAGCAGGAAGACAGCTTATTATCAGAATGTCAATAGATTGGGAAAAGGGGAACTGCAATGAGACCTGGGTGTCCGTGTACATCAATCGCTGAAGGTAAGCATGCAGGTGCAGCAGGTGGTTAAGAAGGCAAATGTTGGCCTTTATAGTGAGAGGTTTCGAGTACAGGAGCAAGGATGTCTTGCTGCAGTTGTACAAGGCCTTGGTGAGACCATACCTTGAGTATTGTGTGCAGCTTTGGTCACCTTATCTGAGGAAGGATGTTCTTGCCATGGAGGGAGTGCAGCGAAGATTCACCAGACTGATACATGGGATGGCAGGAATGACGTATGAAGACAGATTGAGATGATTTGGCTTATATTCGCTAGAGTTTAGAAGAACGAGAGGGGATCTCATTGAAACTTACAAAATTCTAACAGGACTAGACACACTAGATGCAGGAAGAATGATCCCGATGGTGCGGGAATCCAGAACCAGCGGTCACAGTCTAAGGATAAGGGGTAAGCCACTTAGGGCTGAGATGAGGAGGAATTTCTTCACCCAGAGAGTGGTGAACCTGTTGAATTCTGTACCACAGAAGGCAGTTGAGGCCAATTCATTAAATATATTCAAGAAGGAGTTAGATATATTTCTTAAGGCTAAAGAGATAACGGGATATGGGGAGAAAGCAGGGACAGGGTACTGAATGTGGATGATCAGCCATGATCTCATTAAATGGCGGAGCAGGCTCGACGGGCCGAATGGCCTACTCCTGCTCCTATCTTCTATGTGAATGGAGCAGGTGAACTGCTGAATCCCACTTTTAAGGGATGTCCCAAAGTGCTTGACAGTGGTGTGAAAATAAATGAGTTCCGCTTGGTAATTCAAAGTAAAGACTGTCAGAAGTGGGATTCGAACCCACGCCTCCAGAGGAGACTGCGACCTGAACGCAGCGCCTTAGACCGCTCGGCCATCCTGACTCGCTTCATGAATTTCTGCATCTCATCACTTCCACATGAAGAACGTTTCCGTCCGGGTGCTTGTTCAATGCTGTTGAAGGCTCAGTGACCGGGATATCATCTCCCCCGGGGTTTTCCTGAGCTTGTGCTCGGTGTATGGGGATGTTTGTCCCGGGTCCCTATTATCTTGCAGCTCCAGGGATGGGCAGTATCAATCTGAGCTCTAGAGCTGGGGAGAAGCGAATAATTAATGGGTTTGTTTTCGGGCCTGAAATGCGGCTTAGATCTGTTGGTATTAACCGAGGCCGGGGCTGCGAGATATTTCAGTTTGTTCACGTTTAATCAGAGGAATATCTGCAGTCAGGAGCTGAAAAGGACGAAGAGCTGAAAAAACACCAGAAAAAAGATAAGAAATATCAGCAATTGTGATCAACTCTTTAATGTGTGTTCTGGTAGTTTAGTGGTTTAATTGTTTCAATCAACATTCATTAACCGAAAGCGTTGTTTTGCAGAATGAAATAAATGCTCACAGTAAGGGACAGTCGAAAGTTGAGTAATTTAACTTTAATAATTTGTGAAAGTTTATTCATTGACGAAGATTTATACCCTATCAGAATTTACGCACTGTGTATTTTAGGAGTCTGCTTTAAATTGTTCGTTGCTCCTGACACAAGAAACCTGTTAAATTTATTTCACAGAAAAATAATGTTTCCGCCCGGGCTCGAACCGGGGACTTTCCGCGTGTGAGGCGAACGTGATAACCGCTACACTACGGAAACCTCTGCTGAATTGAGCATCGAGAAAGCACTGTTCAGACAGAAGGGACACTACAGAATCGCTCTTTCTGCAATGATTTCCTTTCACTGGCATTTCTCTGACCGAACTGCACAAGTCAAAAATGTTCCTTTCAAACTCATTAAACTGTCGAATTTCCTTCCCTCTGGTTTAACCCAGGCGTTTAACTTGTTCTGCAAACCATGAACCAGGTTCACCTGAATTCCAAGGTGTGTAAGGAAATCAAGCTTCAAAAGCCCTTTCATTAACCACAGGGATTCAGGCAATTTTCTGATCGCAAAGCGTTTTCTCACCTTGTCAATATCTCTCGTCTATTTGCCGGTGTTTCCCGATTCTGCCTGTCTCTCTGGCTCTGTTTATTCTGTGTGACCACCTGCAGGTTGATTTTGAGCGAATACCTGTGCTTGTGTTTTGTCACATTAAATAAATGAGGAATTGTGGCGCTTCTCTCCCTGACACTGGGGAAAGAGTGAGACAGTCTTTGGAGCAAGTGTCTGGTTATTGTGAAACGGCAAAGAAAACAATAATTCTGGAATTACCCGGAAAAACAGTGACCCCGACGTGATTTGAACACGCAGCCTTCTGATCTGGAGTCAGACGCGCTACCGTTGCGCCACGAGGCCCTACAATCTAAACCGCGCTGTTTTTATATACACACGTTCCACAAACACTGTTTCATTCCTCCTGCCTTCTCCTGATTCCTCAGTGTCATGCACAGAGGCGCCTCATGCCCTCATTTGTTTAACGTAACAAGCAGACACAAACACAGGTATTCCTTCAAAATCAACCCGCAGGTGGCCACAGACACAATAAACAGAGCCAGAGAGAAAGACAGAATCGGGAATCTCCGGGAAATAGACAAGATATATTGACAAGGACTAAAGCGTTTTGCGATCAGAAAATTGCCTGAACCCCTGTGGTTAATGAAAGGGATTATTGCTGCTTGAGTTCCTTATACGCCTTGGGCTTCTGGAGAACTTGTTTCGTAGTTTGCAGAAATGCGGCTCAGACATGCTGTTGTGACCGGGCCGGAGCCACCAGGTACCTGACTGCAATCAGCGACAATGAAATGCAGTTTTAACAGGCCTGGCTAGCTCAGTCGGTAAAGCATGAGACTCTTAATCTTAGAGTTCGCGGGTTCGAGCTCCCAGATTGAGCGGTATTTATTTTGTTGAACTTTTATGTTGCTTTCAAAGCGTCATTAATTGAGCGATAACCTTGTTTTGCACAATGAAAGAAATGCGAACTGAGAAAATACTGCAGAAGCTGGAAATCTGAATTGAAACAGAAAATGCTGGAGATACTCAGCAGGTCAGGCAGCTTCTGCGAAGAGATAAACAGAGTTAACGTTTCAGGTCGATAACCTTTCGTCAGAACTGGAAAAAAGAGGTAATGGAACAGATTTTTAAGCAACTGTAGGGGATTCTATGAGATCATGGCTGATCTCCTGCCTCAATTCCATTCACCGGCCCTATTGCCATATCTCTTGATGCCCTTACCAGTCAGAAATCTACCGACTTCTGTTTTGAACATACGCAATGACTGAGCCTCCACAGCCCTCTGGGGTAGAGAATTCCAAAGATTCACCACCCTCTGTGTGAAGAAATTTCTTCTCCTCTCAGTCCTGAATGGCCTAACCTTTATCCTGAGGCTGTGGCCCCTGGTTCTAGACTTCCCGGCCAAGGGAAACATTCTCCCAGCATCCAACCGATCAAACCCTGTAATAATTTTGCATGCTTAATGAGATCCCCTCTCATTCTTCCGAATTCAAGAGACTGCAGTCCTAGTTTACTCAATCTCTTCTCATGCGAGGTCAGTGACAGTCTTGCAAATGGTGACTTGATATTCGGTAGTGGGGTCATGGTCCAGGTGGAGGTAGGAGGAGGTGTTGGAGAGTTGGCGTACAGCTTCTGCTAGGTAGCGGTCGGTTCACCAAACAGCAACAGCACCACCCTTGTCAGCAGGTTTTGTGCTTTGCATGTTAACTGTTAACTGTTACCCATATCTCATTTTACACAATATATGGGCTACTCCAGCTCCTAATTCGTTTGTTCTTAGTTGTTATTTCCTCACACAGGAGAGCAATCTCGCCCCTGGACAAGCAGAAGGAGCAAGTTCCAACCAAATGGTTCCGCAAACGTGATAACAGCTACACTGTGGAACCGTCTCCACTTTCAGTACCAGGTCAGATGGAAATGTTAAAATTTTTTGAGGATGTAACTTGTAGAATAGATAAGGGAGAACCAGTGGATGTGGTGTATTTGGACTTTCAGAAGGCTTTCGATAAGGTCCCACATAAGAGATTGGTGTGCAAAGTTAAAGCACATGGGATCGGGGGTAAGGTACTGACTTGGATAGAGAACTCGTTGGCAGACAGGAAGCAAAGAGTATGTCTAAACGGGTATTTTTCCAAGTGGCAGGCAGTTACTCGTGGGGTAGGGCAGGGATAAGTGCTAGGACCCCAGCTACTCACAATATATATGAATGATCTAGAAGGTTGAACTTGATATAATAACTCCAAGTTTGCAGACGACACAAAGCTGGGTGGGCATGTGTGCTGTGAGGAGGATGCAGAGAAACTCCAGTATGATATGGACAGGTTAGGTGATCTAGCAGAAGCATGGCAGATGCAGTATAATGTGGATAAATGTGAGGTTATCAACTTTGGTGGCAAAAGCAGGAAGACAGCTTATTATCAGAATGTCAATAGATTGGGAAAAGGGGAACTGCAATGAGACCTGGGTGTCCGTGTACACCAATCGCTGAAGGTAAGCATGCAGGTGCAGCAGGTGGTTAAGAAGGCAAATGTTGGCCTTTATAGTGAGAGGTTTCGAGTACAGGAGCAAGGATGTCTTGCTGCAGTTGTACAAGGCCTTGGTGAGACCATACCTTGAGTATTGTGTGCAGCTTTGGTCACCTTATCTGAGGAAGGATGTTCTTGCCATGGAGGGAGTGCAGCGAAGATTCACCAGACTGATACATGGGATGGCAGGAATGACGTATGAAGACAGATTGAGATGATTTGGCTTATATTCGCTAGAGTTTAGAAGAACGAGAGGGGATCTCATTGAAACTTACAAAATTCTAACAGGACTAGACACACTAGATGCAGGAAGAATGATCCCGATGGTGCGGGAATCCAGAACCAGCGGTCACAGTCTAAGGATAAGGGGTAAGCCACTTAGGGCTGAGATGAGGAGGAATTTCTTCACCCAGAGAGTGGTGAACCTGTTGAATTCTGTACCACAGAAGGCAGTTGAGGCCAATTCATTAAATATATTCAAGAAGGAGTTAGATATATTTCTTAAGGCTAAAGAGATAACGGGATATGGGGAGAAAGCAGGGACAGGGTACTGAATGTGGATGATCAGCCATGATCTCATTAAATGGCGGAGCAGGCTCGACGGGCCGAATGGCCTACTCCTGCTCCTATCTTCTATGTGAATGGAGCAGGTGAACTGCTGAATCCCACTTTTAAGGGATGTCCCAAAGTGCTTGACAGTGGTGTGAAAATAAATGAGTTCCGCTTGGTAATTCAAAGTAAAGACTATCAGAAGTGGGATTCGAACCCACGCCTCCAGAGGAGACTGCGACCTGAACGCAGCGCCTTAGACCGCTCGGCCATCCTGACTCGCTTCATGAATTTCTGCATCTCATCACTTCCACATGAAGAACGTTTCCGTCCGGGTGCTTGTTCAATGCTGTTGAAGGCTCAGTGACCGGGATATCATCTCCCCCGGGGTTTTCCTGAGCTTGTGCTCGGTGTATGGGGATGTTTGTCCCGGGTCCCTATTATCTTGCAGCTCCAGGGATGGGCAGTATCAATCTGAGCTCTAGAGCTGGGGAGAAGCGAATAATTAATGGGTTTGTTTTCGGGCCTGAAATGCGGCTTAGATCTGTTGGTATTAACCGAGGCCGGGGCTGCGAGATATTTCAGTTTGTTCACGTTTAATCAGAGGAATATCTGCAGTCAGGAGCTGAAAAGGACGAAGAGCTGAAAAAACACCAGAAAAAAGATAAGAAATATCAGCAATTGTGATCAACTCTTTAATGTGTGTTCTGGTAGTTTAGTGGTTTAATTGTTTCAATCAACATTCATTAACCGAAAGCGTTGTTTTGCAGAATGAAATAAATGCTCACAGTAAGGGACAGTCGAAAGTTGAGTAATTTAACTTTAATAATTTGTGAAAGTTTATTCATTGACGAAGATTTATACCCTATCAGAATTTACGCACTGTGTATTTTAGGAGTCTGCTTTAAATTGTTCGTTGCTCCTGACACAAGAAACCTGTTAAATTTATTTCACAGAAAAATAATGTTTCCGCCCGGGCTCGAACCGGGTACTTTCCGCGTGTGAGGCGAACGTGATAACCGCTACACTACGGAAACCTCTGCTGAATTGAGCATCGAGAAAGCACTGTTCAGACAGAAGGGACACTACAGAATCGCTCTTTCTGCAATGATTTCCTTTCACTGGCATTTCTCTGACCGAACTGCACAAGTCAAAAATGTTCCTTTCAAACTCATTAAACTGTCGAATTTCCTTCCCTCTGGTTTAACCCAGGCGTTTAACTTGTTCTGCAAACCATGAACCAGGTTCACCTGAATTCCAAGGTGTGTAAGGAAATCAAGCTTCAAAAGCCCTTTCATTAACCACAGGGATTCAGGCAATTTTCTGATCGCAAAGCGTTTTCTCACCTTGTCAATATCTCTCGTCTATTTGCCGGTGTTTCCCGATTCTGCCTGTCTCTCTGGCTCTGTTTATTCTGTGTGACCACCTGCAGGTTGATTTTGAGCGAATACCTGTGCTTGTGTTTTGTCACATTAAATAAATGAGGAATTGTGGCGCTTCTCTCCCTGACACTGGGGAAAGAGTGAGACAGTCTTTGGAGCAAGTGTCTGGTTATTGTGAAACGGCAAAGAAAACAATAATTCTGGAATTACCCGGAAAAACAGTGACCCCGACGTGATTTGAACACGCAGCCTTCTGATCTGGAGTCAGACGCGCTACCGTTGCGCCACGAGGCCCTACAATCTAAACCGCGCTGTTTTTATATACACACGTTCCACAAACACTGTTTCATTCCTCCTGCCTTCTCCTGATTCCTCAGTGTCATGCACAGAGGCGCCTCATGCCCTCATTTGTTTAACGTAACAAGCAGACACAAACACAGGTATTCCTTCAAAATCAACCCGCAGGTGGCCACAGACACAATAAACAGAGCCAGAGAGAAAGACAGAATCGGGAATCTCCGGGAAATAGACAAGATATATTGACAAGGACTAAAGCGTTTTGCGATCAGAAAATTGCCTGAACCCCTGTGGTTAATGAAAGGGATTATTGCTGCTTGAGTTCCTTATACGCCTTGGGCTTCTGGAGAACTTGTTTCGTAGTTTGCAGAAATGCGGCTCAGACATGCTGTTGTGACCGGGCCGGAGCCACCAGGTACCTGACTGCAATCAGCGACAATGAAATGCAGTTTTAACAGGCCTGGCTAGCTCAGTCGGTAAAGCATGAGACTCTTAATCTTAGAGTTCGCGGGTTCGAGCTCCCAGATTGAGCGGTATTTATTTTGTTGAACTTTTATGTTGCTTTCAAAGCGTCATTAATTGAGCGATAACCTTGTTTTGCACAATGAAAGAAATGCGAACTGAGAAAATACTGCAGAAGCTGGAAATCTGAATTGAAACAGAAAATGCTGGAGATACTCAGCAGGTCAGGCAGCTTCTGCGAAGAGATAAACAGAGTTAACGTTTCAGGTCGATAACCTTTCGTCAGAACTGGAAAAAAGAGGTAATGGAACAGATTTTTAAGCAACTGTAGGGGATTCTATGAGATCATGGCTGATCTCCTGCCTCAATTCCATTCACCGGCCCTATTGCCATATCTCTTGATGCCCTTACCAGTCAGAAATCTACCGACTTCTGTTTTGAACATACGCAATGACTGAGCCTCCACAGCCCTCTGGGGTAGAGAATTCCAAAGATTCACCACCCTCTGTGTGAAGAAATTTCTTCTCCTCTCAGTCCTGAATGGCCTAACCTTTATCCTGAGGCTGTGGCCCCTGGTTCTAGACTTCCCGGCCAAGGGAAACATTCTCCCAGCATCCAACCGATCAAACCCTGTAATAATTTTGCATGCTTAATGAGATCCCCTCTCATTCTTCCGAATTCAAGAGACTGCAGTCCTAGTTTACTCAATCTCTTCTCATGCGAGGTCAGTGACAGTCTTGCAAATGGTGACTTGATATTCGGTAGTGGGGTCATGGTCCAGGTGGAGGTAGGAGGAGGTGTTGGAGAGTTGGCGTACAGCTTCTGCTAGGTAGCGGTCGGTTCACCAAACAGCAACAGCACCACCCTTGTCAGCAGGTTTTGTGCTTTGCATGTTAACTGTTAACTGTTACCCATATCTCATTTTACACAATATATGGGCTACTCCAGCTCCTAATTCGTTTGTTCTTAGTTGTTATTTCCTCACACAGGAGAGCAATCTCGCCCCTGGACAAGCAGAAGGAGCAAGTTCCAACCAAATGGTTCCGCAAACGTGATAACAGCTACACTGTGGAACCGTCTCCACTTTCAGTACCAGGTCAGATGGAAATGTTAAAATTTTTTGAGGATGTAACTTGTAGAATAGATAAGGGAGAACCAGTGGATGTGGTGTATTTGGACTTTCAGAAGGCTTTCGATAAGGTCCCACATAAGAGATTGGTGTGCAAAGTTAAAGCACATGGGATCGGGGGTAAGGTACTGACTTGGATAGAGAACTCGTTGGCAGACAGGAAGCAAAGAGTATGTCTAAACGGGTATTTTTCCAAGTGGCAGGCAGTTACTCGTGGGGTAGGGCAGGGATAAGTGCTAGGACCCCAGCTACTCACAATATATATGAATGATCTAGAAGGTTGAACTTGATATAATAACTCCAAGTTTGCAGACGACACAAAGCTGGGTGGGCATGTGTGCTGTGAGGAGGATGCAGAGAAACTCCAGTATGATATGGACAGGTTAGGTGATCTAGCAGAAGCATGGCAGATGCAGTATAATGTGGATAAATGTGAGGTTATCAACTTTGGTGGCAAAAGCAGGAAGACAGCTTATTATCAGAATGTCAATAGATTGGGAAAAGGGGAACTGCAATGAGACCTGGGTGTCCGTGTACACCAATCGCTGAAGGTAAGCATGCAGGTGCAGCAGGTGGTTAAGAAGGCAAATGTTGGCCTTTATAGTGAGAGGTTTCGAGTACAGGAGCAAGGATGTCTTGCTGCAGTTGTACAAGGCCTTGGTGAGACCATACCTTGAGTATTGTGTGCAGCTTTGGTCACCTTATCTGAGGAAGGATGTTCTTGCCATGGAGGGAGTGCAGCGAAGATTCACCAGACTGATACATGGGATGGCAGGAATGACGTATGAAGACAGATTGAGATGATTTGGCTTATATTCGCTAGAGTTTAGAAGAACGAGAGGGGATCTCATTGAAACTTACAAAATTCTAACAGGACTAGACACACTAGATGCAGGAAGAATGATCCCGATGGTGCGGGAATCCAGAACCAGCGGTCACAGTCTAAGGATAAGGGGTAAGCCACTTAGGGCTGAGATGAGGAGGAATTTCTTCACCCAGAGAGTGGTGAACCTGTTGAATTCTGTACCACAGAAGGCAGTTGAGGCCAATTCATTAAATATATTCAAGAAGGAGTTAGATATATTTCTTAAGGCTAAAGAGATAACGGGATATGGGGAGAAAGCAGGGACAGGGTACTGAATGTGGATGATCAGCCATGATCTCATTAAATGGCGGAGCAGGCTCGACGGGCCGAATGGCCTACTCCTGCTCCTATCTTCTATGTGAATGGAGCAGGTGAACTGCTGAATCCCACTTTTAAGGGATGTCCCAAAGTGCTTGACAGTGGTGTGAAAATAAATGAGTTCCGCTTGGTAATTCAAAGTAAAGACTATCAGAAGTGGGATTCGAACCCACGCCTCCAGAGGAGACTGCGACCTGAACGCAGCGCCTTAGACCGCTCGGCCATCCTGACTCGCTTCATGAATTTCTGCATCTCATCACTTCCACATGAAGAACGTTTCCGTCCGGGTGCTTGTTCAATGCTGTTGAAGGCTCAGTGACCGGGATATCATCTCCCCCGGGGTTTTCCTGAGCTTGTGCTCGGTGTATGGGGATGTTTGTCCCGGGTCCCTATTATCTTGCAGCTCCAGGGATGGGCAGTATCAATCTGAGCTCTAGAGCTGGGGAGAAGCGAATAATTAATGGGTTTGTTTTCGGGCCTGAAATGCGGCTTAGATCTGTTGGTATTAACCGAGGCCGGGGCTGCGAGATATTTCAGTTTGTTCACGTTTAATCAGAGGAATATCTGCAGTCAGGAGCTGAAAAGGACGAAGAGCTGAAAAAACACCAGAAAAAAGATAAGAAATATCAGCAATTGTGATCAACTCTTTAATGTGTGTTCTGGTAGTTTAGTGGTTTAATTGTTTCAATCAACATTCATTAACCGAAAGCGTTGTTTTGCAGAATGAAATAAATGCTCACAGTAAGGGACAGTCGAAAGTTGAGTAATTTAACTTTAATAATTTGTGAAAGTTTATTCATTGACGAAGATTTATACCCTATCAGAATTTACGCACTGTGTATTTTAGGAGTCTGCTTTAAATTGTTCGTTGCTCCTGACACAAGAAACCTGTTAAATTTATTTCACAGAAAAATAATGTTTCCGCCCGGGCTCGAACCGGGGACTTTCCGCGTGTGAGGCGAACGTGATAACCGCTACACTACGGAAACCTCTGCTGAATTGAGCATCGAGAAAGCACTGTTCAGACAGAAGGGACACTACAGAATCGCTCTTTCTGCAATGATTTCCTTTCACTGGCATTTCTCTGACCGAACTGCACAAGTCAAAAATGTTCCTTTCAAACTCATTAAACTGTCGAATTTCCTTCCCTCTGGTTTAACCCAGGCGTTTAACTTGTTCTGCAAACCATGAACCAGGTTCACCTGAATTCCAAGGTGTGTAAGGAAATCAAGCTTCAAAAGCCCTTTCATTAACCACAGGGATTCAGGCAATTTTCTGATCGCAAAGCGTTTTCTCACCTTGTCAATATCTCTCGTCTATTTGCCGGTGTTTCCCGATTCTGCCTGTCTCTCTGGCTCTGTTTATTCTGTGTGACCACCTGCAGGTTGATTTTGAGCGAATACCTGTGCTTGTGTTTTGTCACATTAAATAAATGAGGAATTGTGGCGCTTCTCTCCCTGACACTGGGGAAAGAGTGAGACAGTCTTTGGAGCAAGTGTCTGGTTATTGTGAAACGGCAAAGAAAACAATAATTCTGGAATTACCCAGAAAAACAGTGACCCCGACGTGATTTGAACACGCAGCCTTCTGATCTGGAGTCAGACGCGCTACCGTTGCGCCACGAGGCCCTACAATCTAAACCGCGCTGTTTTTATATACACACGTTCCACAAACACTGTTTCATTCCTCCTGCCTTCTCCTGATTCCTCAGTGTCATGCACAGAGGCGCCTCATGCCCTCATTTGTTTAACGTAACAAGCAGACACAAACACAGGTATTCCTTCAAAATCAACCCGCAGGTGGCCACAGACACAATAAACAGAGCCAGAGAGAAAGACAGAATCGGGAATCTCCGGGAAATAGACAAGATATATTGACAAGGACTAAAGCGTTTTGCGATCAGAAAATTGCCTGAACCCCTGTGGTTAATGAAAGGGATTATTGCTGCTTGAGTTCCTTATACGCCTTGGGCTTCTGGAGAACTTGTTTCGTAGTTTGCAGAAATGCGGCTCAAACATGCTGTTGTGACCGGGCCGGAGCCACCAGGTACCTGACTGCAATCAGCGACAATGAAATGCAGTTTCAACAGGCGCGGCTAGCTCAGTCGGTAGAACATGAGACTCTTAATCTCAGGGTCGTGGGTTCGAGCTCCCACGTTGGGCGGTATTTATTTTGTTAAACTTTTATGTTGCTTTCAAAGCGTCATTAATTGAGCGATAACCTTGTTTTGCACAATGAAAGAAATGCGAACTGAGAAAATACTGCAGAAGCTGGAAATCTGAATTGAAACAGAAAATGCTGGAGATACTCAGCAGGTCAGGCAGCTTCTGCGAAGAGAGAAACAGAGTTAACGTTTCAGGTCGATAACCTTTCGTCAGAACTGGAAAAAAGAGGTAATGGAACAGATTTTTAAGCAACTGTAGGGGATTCTATGAGATCATGGCTGATCTCCTGCCTCAATTCCATTCACCGGCCCTATTGCCATATCTCTTGATGCCCTTACCAGTCAGAAATCTACCGACTTCTGTTTTGAACATACGCAATGACTGAGCCTCCACAGCCCTCTGGGGTAGAGAATTCCAAAGATTCACCACCCTCTGTGTGAAGAAATTTCTTCTCCTCTCAGTCCTGAATGGCCTAACCTTTATCCTGAGGCTGTGGCCCCTGGTTCTAGAATTCCCAGCCAAGGGAAACATTCTCCCAGCATCCAACCGATCAAACCCTGTAATAATTTTGCATGCTTAATGAGATCCCCTCTCATTCTTCCGAATTCAAGAGACTGCAGTCCTAGTTTACTCAATCTCTTCTCATACGAGGTCAGTGACAGTCTTGCAAATGGTGACTTGATATTCGGTAGTGGGGTCATGGTCCAGGTGGAGGTAGGAGGAGGTGTTGGAGAGTTGGCGTACAGCTTCTGCTAGGTCGCGGTCGGTTCACCAAACAGCAACAGCACCACCCTTGTCAGCAGGTTTTGTGCATTGCATGTTAACTGTTAACTGTTACCCATATCTCATTTTACACAATATATGGGCTACTCCAGCTCCTAATTCGTTTGTTCTTAGTTGTTATTTCCTCACACAGGAGAGCAATCTCGCCCCTGGACAAGCAGAAGGAGCAAGTTCCAACCAAATGGTTCCGCAAACGTGATAACAGCTACACGGTGGAACCGTCTCCACTTTCAGTACCAGGTCAGATGGAAATGTTAAAATTTTTTGAGGATGTAACTGGTAGAATAGATAAGGGAGAACCAGTGGATGTGGTGTATTTGGACTTTCAGAAGGCTTTCGATAAGGTCGCACATAAGAGATTGGTGTGCAAAGTTAAAGCACATGGGATCGGGGGTAAGGTACTGACTTGGATAGAGAACTGGTTGGCAGACAGGATGCAAAGAGTATGTCTAAACGGGTATTTTTCCAAGTGGCAGGCAGTTACTCGTGGGGTAGGGCAGGGATAAGTGCTAGGACCCCAGCTACTCCCAATATATATTAATGATCTAGAAGGTTGAACTAGATATAATAACTCCAAGTTTGCAGACGACACAAAGCTGGGTGGGCATGTGTGCTGTGAGGAGGATGCAGAGAAATTCCAGTATGATATGGACAGGTTAGGTGATTTAGCAGAAGCATGGCAGATGCAGTATAATGTGGATAAATGTGAGGTTATCAAATTTGGTGGCAAAAACAGGAAGACAGCTTATTATCAGAATGTCAATAGATTGGGAAAAGGGGAACTGCAATGAAACCTGGGTGTCCGTGTACACCAATCGCTGAAGGTAAGCATGCAGGTGCAGCAGGTGGTTAAGAAGGCAAATGTTGGCCTTTATAGTGAGAGGTTTCGAGTACAGGAGCAAGGATGTCTTGCTGCAGTTGTACAAGGCCTTGGTGAGACCATACCTTGAGTATTATGTGCAGCTTTGGTCACCTTATCTGAGGAAGGATGTTCTTGCCATGGAAGATTCACCAGACTGATACATGGGATGGCAGGAATGACGTATGAAGACAGATTGAGATGATTTGGCTTACATTCGCTAGAGTTTAGAAGAACGAGAGGGGATCTCATTGAAACTTACAAAATTCTAACAGGACTAGACACACTAGATGCAGGAAGAATGATCCCGATGGTGCGGGAATCCAGAACCAGCGGTCACAGTCTAAGGATAAGGGGTAAGCCACTTAGGGCTGAGATGAGGAGGAATTTCTTCACCCAGAGAGTGGTGAACCTGTTGAATTCTGTACCACAGAAGGCAGTTGAGGCCAATTCATTAAATATATTCAAGAAGGAGTTAGATATATTTCTTAAGGCTAAAGAGATAACGGGATATGGGGAGAAAGCAGGGACAGGGTACTGAATGTGGATGATCAGCCATGATCTCATTAAATGGCGGAGCAGGCTCGACGGGCCGAATGGCCTACTCCTGCTCCTATCTTCTATGTTTCTATGTGAATGGAGCAGGTGAACTGCTGAATCCCACTTTTAAGGGATGTCCCAAAGTGCTTGACAGTGGTGTGAAAATAAATGAGTTCCGCTTGGTAATTAAAAGTAAAGACTGTCAGAAGTGGGATTCGAACCCACGCCTCCAGAGGAGACTGCGACCTGAACGCAGCGCCTTAGACCGCTCGGCCATCCTGACTTGCTCAATTAATTTCTGCATCTCATCACTTCCAGATGAAGAACGTTTCCGTCCGGGTGCTTGTTTAATGCTGTTGAAGGCTCAGTGACCGGGATATCATCTCCCCCGGGGTTTTCCTGAGCTTGTGCTCGGTGTATGGGGAGGTTTGTCCCGGGTCCCTATTATCTTGCAGCTCCAGGGATGGGCAGTATCAATCTGAGCTCTGGAGCTGGGGAGAAGCGAATAATTAATGGGTTTGTTTTCGGGCCTGAAATGCGGCTTAGATCTGTTGGTATTAACCGAGGCCGGGGCTGCGAGATATTTCAGTTTGTTCACGTTTAATCAGAGGAATATCCGCAGTCAGGAGCTGAAAAGGACCAAGAGCTGAAAAAACACCAGAAAAAAGATAAGAAATATCAGCAATTGTGATCAACTCTTTAATGTGTGTTCTGGTAGTTTAGTGGTTTAATTGTTTTAATCAACATTCATTAACCGAAAGCGTTGTTTTGCAGAATGAAATAAATGCTCACAGTGAGGGACAGTCGAAAGTTGAGTAATTTAACTTTAATAATTTGTGAAAGTTTATTCATTGACGAAGATTTATACCCTATCAGAATTTACGCACTGTGTATTTTAGGAGTCTGCTTCAAATTGTTCGTTGCTTCTGACACAAGAAACCTGTTAAATTTATTTTACAGAAAGATAATGTTTCCGCCCGGGCTCGAACCGGGGACCTTTCGCGTGGTGAGGAGAACGTGATAACCACTACACTACGGAAACTTCTGCTGAATTGAGCATCGAGAAAGCACTGTTCAGACAGAAGGGACACTACAGAATCGCTCTTTCTGCAATGATTTCCTTTCACTGGCATTTCTCTGACCGAACTGCACAAGTCAAAAATGTTCCTTTCAAACTCATTAAACTGTCGAATTTCCTTCCCTCTGGTTTAACCCAGGCGTTTAACTTGTTCTGCAAACCATGAACCAGGTTCACCTGAATTCCAAGGTGTGTAAGGAAATCAAGCTTCAAAAGCCCTTTCATTAACCACAGGGATTCAGGCAATTTTCTGATCGCAAAGCGCTTTCTCACCTTGTCAATATCTCTCGTCTATTTGCCGGTGTTTCCCGATTCTGCCTGTCTCTCTGGCTCTGTTTATTCTGTGTGACCACCTGCAGGTTGATTTTGAGCGAATACCTGTGCTTGTGTTTTGTCACATTAAATAAATGAGGAATTGTGGCGCTTCTCTCCCTGACACTGGGGAAAGAGTGAGACAGTCGTTGGAGCAAGTGTCTGGTTATTGTGAAACGGCAAAGAAAACAACAATTCTCGAATTACCCGGAAAAACAGTGACCCCGACGTAATTTGAACACGCAGCCTTCTGATCTGGAATCAGACGCGCTACCGTTGCGCCACGAGGTCCTACAATCGAAAACGCGCTGTTTTTATATACACACGTTTCACAAACACTGTTTCGTTCCTCCTGTCTTCTCCTGATTCCTCAGTGTCATGCACAGAGGCGCCTGATGCCCTCATTTGTTTAACGTAACAAGCAGACACAAACTTTTATGTTGCTTTCAAAGCGTCATTAATTGAGCGATAACCTTGTTTTGCACAACGAAGGAAATGCGAACTGAGAAAATACTGCAGATGCTGGAAATCTGAATTGAAACAGAAAATGCTGGAGATACTCAGCAGGTCAGGCAGCTTCTGCGAAGAGAGAAACAGAGTCAACGTTTCAGGTCGATAACCTTTCGTCAGAACTGGTAAAAAGAGGTAATGGGACAGATTTTTAAGCAAGTGTAGGGGATTCTATGAGATCATGGCTGATCTCCTGCCTCAATTCCATTCACCGGCCCTATCGCCATATCCCTTGAAGCCCTTACCAGTCAGAAATCTACCGACTTCTGTTTTGAACATACCCAATGACTGAGCCTCCACAGCCCTCTGGGGTAGAGAATTCCAAAGATTCACCACCCTCTGTGTGAAGAAATTTCTTCTCCTCTCAGTCCTGAATGGCCTAACCTTTATCCTGAGGCTGTGGCCCCTGGTTCTAGACGCCCCAGCCAAGGGAAACATTTTCCCAGCATCCAACCGATCAAACCCTGTAATAATTTTGCATGCTTAATGAGATCCCCTCTCATTCTTCCGAATTCAAGAGATTGCAGGCCTAGTTTACTCCATCTCTTCTCATACGAGGTCAGTGACAGTCTTGCAAATGGTGACTTGATATTCAGTAGTGGGGTCATGGTCCAGGCGGAGGTAGGATGAGGTGTTGGAGAGTTGGCATACAGCTTCCGCTAGGTAGAGGTCGGTTCGCCAAACAGCAACAGCACCACCCTTGTCAGCAGGTTTTGTGCTTTGCATGTTAACTGTTAACTGTTACCCATATCTCATTTTACACAATATATGGGCTATTCCAGCTCCTAATTCTTTTGTTCTTAGTTGTTATTTCCTCACACAGGAGAGCAATCTCGCCCCTGGACAAGCAGAAGGAGCAAGTTCCAACAAAATGATTCCGCAAACGTGATAACTGCTGCACTGTGGAACCGTCTCCACTTTCAGTACCATGTCAGATGGAAATGTTAAAAAGTTTTGAGGATGTAACTGGTAGAATAGATAAGGGAGAACCAGTGGATGTGGTGTATTTGGACTTTCAGAAGGCTTTCCATAAGGTCCCACATAATAGATTGGCGTGCAAAGTTAAAGCACATGGGATCGGGTGTAAGATACTGACTTGGATAGAGAACTGGTTGGCAGACAGGAAGCAAAGAGTATGTCTAAACGGGCCTTTATCCAAGTGGCAGGCAGTTACTAGTGGGGTAGGGCAGGGATACGTGCTTGGACCCCAGCTACTCACAATATATATTAATGATCTAGAAGGTTGAACTAGATGTAATAACTCCAAGTTTGCAGACGACACAAAGCTGGGTTGGCATGTGTGCTGTGAGGAGGATGCAGAGAACCTCCAGTATGATATGGACAGGTTAGGTGATTTAGCAGAAGCATGGCAGATGCAGTATAATGTGGATAAATGTGAGGTTATCAACTTTGGTGGCAAAAACAGGAAGACAGCTTATTATCAGAATGTCAATAGATTGGGAAAAGGGGAACTGCAATGAGACCTGGGTGTCCGTGTGCACCAATCGCTGAAGGTAAGCCTGCAGGTGCAGCAGGTGGTTAAGAAGGCAAATGTTGGCCTTTTCAGTGAGAGGTTTCGAGTACAGGAGCAAGGATGTCTTGCTGCAGTTGTACAAGGCCTTAGTGAGACCATACCTTGAGTATTGTGTGCAGCTTTGGTCACCTTATCTGAGGAAGGATGTTCTTGCCATGGAGGGAGTGCAGCGAAGATTCTCCAGACTGATACATGGGATGGCAGGAATGACGTATGAAGACAGATTGAGATGATTAGGCTTATATTCGCTAGAGTTTAGAAGAACGAGAGGGGATCTCATTGAAACTTACAAAATTCTAATAGGACAAGACACGCTAGATGCAGGAAGAATGATCCCGATGATGCGGGAATCCAGAACCAGCAGTCACAGTCTAAGGATAAGGGGTAAGCCACATAGGGTTGAGATGAGGAGGAATTTCTTCACCCAGAGAGTGGTGAACCTGTTGAATTCTGTACCACAGAAGGCAGTTGAGGCCAATTCATTAAATATATTCAAGAAGGAGTTCGATATATTTCTTAAGGCTAAAGAGATAAAGGGATATGGGGAGAAAGCAGGGATAGGGTACTGAATGTGGATGATCAGCCATGATCTCATTAAATTGCGGAGCAGGCTCGAGTGGCCGAATGGCCTACTCCTGCTCCTATCTTCTATGTTTCTATGTGAATGGAGCAGGTGAACTGCTGAATCCCACTTTTAAGGAATGTCCCAAAGTGCTTGACAGTGGTGTGAAAATAAATGAGTTCCGCGTGGTAATTAAAAGTAAAGACTGTCAGAAGTGGGAGTCGAACCCACGCCTCCAGAGGTGACTGCGACCTGAACGCAGCGCCTTAGACCGCTCGGCCATCCTGACTTATTGAGTTAATTTTTGCATCTCATCACTTGCACATGAAGAACGTTTCCGTCCGGGTGCTTGTTCAATGCTGTTGAAGGCTCAGTGACCGGGATATCATCTCCCCCGGGGTTTTCCTGAGCTTGTGCTCGGTGTATGGGGAGGTTTGTCCCGGATCCCTGGTATCTTGCAGCTCCAGGGATGGGCAGTAACAATCTGAGCTCTGGAGCTGGAGAAAAGCGAATAATTAATGGGTTTGTTTTCAGGCCTGAAATGCGGCTTAGATCTGTTGGTACTAACCGAGGCCGGGGCTGCGAGATATTTCAGTTTGTTCACGTTTAATCAGAAGAATATCCGCAGTCAGGAGCTGAAAAAACACCAGAAAAAAGATAAGAAATATCAGCAATTGTGATCAACTCTTTAATGTGTGTTCTGGTAGTTTAGTGGTTTAATTGTTTTAATCAACATTCATTAACCGAAAGCGTTGTTTTGCAGAATGAAAGAAATGCTCACAGTAAGGGACAGTCGAAAGTTGAGTAATTTAACTTTAATAATTTGTGAAAGTTTATTCATTGACGAAGATTTATACCCTATAAGAATTTACGCACCGTGTATTTTAGGAGTCTGCTTTAAATTGTTCGTTGCTTCTGACACAAGAAACCTGTTAAATTTATTTCACAGAAAAATAAAGTTTCCGCCCGGGCTCGACCCGGGGACTTTTCGCGTGTGAGGCAAACGTGATAACCGCTACACTACAGAAACCTCTGCTTAACCCGCGCTTTTTTTATATGCACACGTTCCACAAACACTGTTTCATTCCTCCTGACTTCTCCTGATTCCTCATTGTCATGCACAGAAGCGCATGATGCCCTCATTTGTTTAACGTAACAAGCAGACACAAACACAGGTATTCCTTCAAAATCAACCCGCAGGTGGCCACAGACACAATAAACAGAGCCAGAGAGAAAGACAGAATCGGGAATCTCCGGGAAATAGACAAGAGATATTGACAAAGACTAAAGCGCTTTGCGATCAGAAAATTGCCTGAACCCCTGTGGTTAATGAAAGGGATTTTGCTGCTTGAGTTCCTTATACGCCTTGGGCTTCTGGAGAACTTGTTTCGCAGTTTGCAGAAACGCGGCTCAGACATGCTGTTGTGACCGGAGCCACCAGGTACCTGACTGCAATCAGCGACAATGAAATACAGCTGTAACAGGCCCGGCTAGCTCAGTCGGTAGAGCATGAGACTCTTAATCTCAGGGTCGTGGGTTCGAGCCCCACGTTGGGCGTTATTTATTTGGTTAAACTTTTATGTTGCTTTCAAAGCGTCATTAATTGAGCGATAACCTTGTTTTGCACAATGAAAGAAATGCGAACTGAGAAAATACTGCAGATGCTGGAAATCTGAATTGAAACAGAAAATGCTGGAGATACTCAGCAGGTCAGGCAGCTTCTGCGAAGAGAGAAACAGAGTTAACGTTTCAGGTCGATAACCTTTCGTCAGAACTGGAAAAAAGAGATAATGGAACAGATTTTTAAGCAAGTGTAGGGGATTCTATGAGATCATGGCTGATCTCCTGCCTCAATTCCATTCACCGGCCCTATCGCCATATCTCTTGATGCCCTTACCAGTCAGAAATCTACCGACTTCTGTTTTGAACATACGCAATGACTGAGCCTCCACAGCCCTCTTGGGTAGAGAATTCCAAAGATTCACCACCCTCTGTGTGAAGAAATGTCTTCTCCTCTCAGTCCTGAATGGCCTAACCTTTATCCTGAGTCTGTGGCCCCTGGTTCTAGACTTCCCAGCCAAGGGAAACATTCTCCCAGCATCCAACCGATCAAACCCTGTAATAATTTTGCATGCTTAATGAGATCCCCTCTCATTCTTCCGAATTCAAGAGACTGCAGTCCTACTTTACTCAATCTCTTCTCATACGAGGTCAGTGACAGTCTTGCAAATGGCGACTTGATATTCGGCAGTGGGGTCATGGTCCAGGTGGAGGTAGGAGGAGGTGTTGGAGAGTTGGCGTACAGCTTCTGCTAGGTAGAGGTCGGTTCGCCAAACAACAACAGCACCACCCTTGTCAGCAGGTTTTGTGCTTTGCATGTTAACTGTTAACTGTTACCCATATCTCATTTTACACAATATATGGGCTACTCCAGCTCCTAATTCGTTTGTTCTTAGTTGTTATTTCCTCACACAGGAGAGCAATCTCGCCCCTGGACAAGCAGAAGGAGCAAGTTCCAACCAAATGGTTCCGCAAACGTGATAACAGCTACACTGTGGAACCGTCTCCACTTTCAGTACCAGTTCAGATGGAAATGTTAAAATTTTTTGAGCATGTAACTGGTAGAATAGATAAGGGAGAACCAGTGGATGTGGTGTATTTCGACTTTCAGAAGGCTTTTGATAAGGTCCCACATAAGAGATTGGCGTGCAAAGTTAAAGCACATGGGATCGGGGGTAAGGTACTGACTTGGATAGAGAACTGGTTGGCAGACAGGAAGCAAAGAATATTTCTAAACGGGTATTTTCCCAATGCTACCGCGGCTACGCACTATTCAATTTCAATCCTAAGAAAGAAAATGTTCCAATAATGCGTAATACCACTTACGCTGACATCTGTACGCGGGGGTCTTCCAAGCCCCATCCTGTTGACATTCAGCAAAAAAATATGGGATTGTCTTGAAGCGCTAAGAGAGACGTTACAACAAAGTTATAATTTTTACACGACAACTATCTGTCGCATATTAGTCACCTTATGACCCAAGTTAATTCAGATTCTCATCCTTGTTATCAAATCCATCTGCGGCCTCGTCCCCTCCCTATCTCTGTAACCTCCTCCAACCCTCCGAGATCTCTGCGCTCCTCCAATTCTGGCCTCTTAAGCACCCCCGATTTTCATCTCTCCGCCATTGGCGGCCGTGCCTTCAGCTACCTGGGCCCGAAGCTCTGGAATTCCTTCCCTAAACCTCTCGATCTCACTAGCTCTCTCTTGTCCTTTAAGACTCTCCTTAAAACCTACCTCTTTTACTGAGCACCTAACCTAGTGGCCCTGAAATTCGAGTCTGGGGCTTCCCGCGGGTGCAAGCCCCCGACCTGCACTTACCTAGCGCACAGGCCATTGATCTGTGGGCCCGCATGAGATTCCGATCCTGGGCCTACTCCAACTGCCGGCGCGCGGTGCTTGCGTATCCCAGGGGCGCAGTTAGTTCGATGCATCCCCTTTGATCACGTGGGCCATGGAGAGCCAATGGTAGCAGGGAATGCTTCATTCATAAGTTTGACAGGAAGGGCTGTCAAACCTATAAATACTATAAGCTGCAAAACATCACTAAACCTTCAAATAATTTTTAAAAAAATCACATTTTAAAATAACTATAAATTACATGAAATAACTATTTTAAACAATAATTTAAATTTTTGAAAAAATTAATTATATCTTCTAATGGGGCTAAAAATAAACTTAACTTTCTTTAAATATTTAAAAATAATAAATCTGTGGAAAAAATGTTTAATTTTAATTAATTCACCACTTACCTTGTTAAAAGCAGGCCTTGCGCCTGCTTTTTATATGTGTAACTCCTGGAGACTTATCCTCCCGGAGAAACCTGCAAAAAAAAACGTAAGTTCGATGCGCACGCACTGCCTCTCCGGCGCACATGTTCCACCTCTCAACCGCTTTTTTCAGGGGAACGGAAGTTCCGGTTTCCCGCGCATGCGCAGTGCATGCACGAAACTGGCACTTTCGTTGGGCCTACGCGTGAGTACCCCGTGCGTACTCACCCGTGGGGACCCGAATTTCTGGGCCATTACCTTTTTATGTGGCTCGGTGTCAAATTTTGTTTGATAATCGCTCCTTTGAAGCGCCTTGGGAGATTTTGCTATGTTAAAGGTGCTGTATAAATACAAGTTGCTGTTATTGTATATTTGCGCTCTTTATCCCTTTGTGCCTCATTAGTATTGTGATTCAGTGGCTAGCTTGAGATGTTATATGGGCAAATGCAGTTGCTGCTAACTTCGTTTTCCCTTTGATACAGCCTACTTCTCCCCACTCTGCAATCTTAGTCATATTCGGACTTGTTCCTCCCAGACCTGCTTTGTAACTGGCTTTCCTGAACTGTGAGGGTGGGTGAGGAAAATAAAAATGTAAAGAAGGGAAGAAAAAAATAAAAGAACATCATCGAAGCAGATAAACTTACAGCACAGAAGGAGGCCATTCGGCCCGTCGTGCCTGTGCTGGCTCGTTGAAAGAGCAGTCACGCTTAGTCTCGCCCTCCCCGCATTCTGTCCGTAACCCTGTAAGTTGCTCAATCTCGAGGGCCTGTCCGACTCTGCTTTAAAATGATTTATGGAATCAGCTTCCACCGCCTTTCCAGATCCAGCGTTCCAGACCCTCACAACTTTCTGAGTGAAAACAATTCTCCTCATCTCCCCTCCAGATCTTTTTCCAATGGTTTTGAATCTGTGACCTCTGGTTATCGACTCACTCACCTGATGGAAATTTTTCTCTATTTATCGAGCCAAACCTCTCACCATCTTGAAAACCTCTATTAGGTCACCTCTTAACCTTCTCTGTTCCAAGGAGAACAGTCCAGACTTCTCCAACCTCTCCTCATAACTGAAGCCCCTCATCCCTGGTGACATCCCTGGTAAACCTCCTCTGTACCCTTTCTAAGGCCTTTTACATCTTTCCTGAAATGTGGTGTCCAGAATTGTCCTCAATACTCCAGCTGAGGCCTGACATCGATGAAAAAGAAAAAGGAGAAATGGAGGGAGGAAGAGAAAGAAAGAAAGACTTGCGTCTCTACAGCGCCTTTCATGACCACTGGATGTCCGAAAGCGCTTTACAGCCAATGAAGTGGAGTCACTGTTGTAATGTGGGAAACATGGCAGCCAATTTGCACATAGTAAGCTCCAACAAACAGCAATGTGATAATGATCAGATAATCTGTTTTAGTGATGTTGATTGAGGGATAAATATTGGCCCCAGGAAGAACTCCCCTATTCTTCATCGAAATAGTGCCACGGGATCTTTTACGTCCACTTGAGAGAGCAGACAGGGCCTTGGTTTAATGTCTCAGCCAGAAGACAGCACCTCCGACAGTGCAGCGCTCCCTCAGCACTGCACTGGGAGTGTCAGCCTAGCTTTATATGCTCAAGTTACACTCCGACAGTGCAGCGCTTCCTTAGCACTGCACTGGGAGTGTCAGCCTAGCTTTATATGCTCAAGTTCCTTGGAGTGGGATTTGGACCCACAAGCATCTGGACTTAAAGGCAAATGTGCTACCCACTGAGCCACAGCTGACACTCAAAGAGCAAGGATAGCAGGAAGGAAAATATAATGGTTGAAAAGACAGAAAGAAGAAACTTCACAGGAAAGTGAGGAAGTATTTGATGTGATGGACAGTACAGAGGGAATTTATCTTTGTGTCTGTTGTATTGTACCTGCCTGGCAGTGTTTGATAGCATCATGTATACTGCAAAGGGAGCTATGCTTGTATCTAACCTGTGTTTATCTGACCTGTAGTGCTCAGTTTCATGTTGTACAGAAAACATTGGCCCAGAAATTCGGGTCGGGGGCTTCCCGCGGGTGCAAGCTTCCGTCCTGCACTTACCTAGCGCGCCGGCCGTTGTGCTGTGGGCCCACGTGGAATTCCGATCCTGGGCCTGCTCCAACTGCCGGTACGCAGTGCTTGCATATCCCAGGGGCGCAGTTAGTTCAAACCGTCCCCTGGGATCACGTGGGCCATGGGGAGCCAATGGTAGCAGGGAATCTTTATTCATAGATTTGACAGGAAGACCTGTCAAATCCATGAATTAGAGATCAGCCCCAAAACATAACTAAAACTTCAAATAATTTTTTTTAAAATCACATTTTTAAAATAACCATAAATTACATAATATAACTATTTTAAACAATAATTTAAATTTTTGAAAAAATTAATTACAGTTTCTAATGGGGCTAAAAATAAACTTACCGGCCTAGAAATTGGGTATAGCCCTGCTTGAGGCATTAGAACTGGTGATGCGCAAAGTTTATAGCCAGACGAAACTTATTGCTGCCTGGCGCGATATTGGGTTGCATCGCCCCCAGAGGGGATTGAGGCGCTAAATCAGCCGTTGCACGGTGCTCTTAAGGCGCAAAAGGTCAGGCGCTACTCAATATCGACGCGGACGGGCGCAGCGCAGGTGAACTCAATGACGGGAAAGCACGAGACCTCCAGGCGCCGGCCGGCTCTTAAAGGGGTGGGTCAGTCAGCCTGAGCATCAACACCTAACGCCCTGTAGGCCTCAGATTCGGCGCTCGCCCTTGCCTGGCGGTACAAACTTGTTCATCATGGAGAAGGTTAGACAGAGAGCAGAGTGCTTCAGCACTTAGGCTCTGGACCACTTGGTGGCTGCAGTTGAACACCGTCGAGAGGTCCTGTATCCGGATAATGGCATGAGGCCGAATCAGAAGGCTTACCGATGATCTTGGAGGGAGGTTGCTGTGAGGGTCAACTCCAGCAGCATGGCGACCAGGACCCCTGTTCAGTGCAGGAAGAAATTCAACGACCTCACACGGATCGTTAGGGTGAGTGATGGTTTACCAAACTTGTGCTTCCCTCCATCTGCAGCTGACTTCGGGCACCCTGTTGCCATGATGCCCCAATGGCCATCTGTCAGCAAGCACCCATGACCCTTTCTGGCCACACACATGGACAGATGTCTCAAGGCCTCATGTAAGGGCTCTTGCACCATGGGGGGCATGTGAAGAAGTCTCAAGGCGTTAAGTAAGGTCTCTTGCACCATGGGGGGCATGCGAAGAGGTCTCCAGGCCTCATGTAAGGGCTCTTGCACCATGGGGGGCATGCGATGAGATCTCAAGTCATCATGTTACAGAACTTCCCCTTCTTTCCCCTGCAGTCCAAGCTGGCGATGATTCGAAAGGAGCAGTGTCGAACCGGTGGCGGACCTCCACAAGTGGTCACTCTCACGGATCTGGAGGAGAGAGTGCACCAGATACTTGGAGGACGTCTGTCTGGTCCTGTGACCACTGCATCTGCCGACCCCATTACCGACAGCGAGTGTAAGACTCTCACCTTTTTCACCTGTTGCCTTTCACTTGGTCCCCCCGCCAGCATGCATCCTCAGTGTGCAGCCATGTCAGAGCCTTGCCGCAATCTGGCATGCCTTTCAGCAAAGCTGTCCTTTTGCTAAAGCCACTCTTCCACCTCCCACTTTCAGATGAAGCAGCACCAACTCAGGCTCAACGCGCTGAAGCTGCCAGTGCCAGTGCCACCGGAGGCGAGGACCAGGAGGAATCCGGACCAGCCGTTGCAGAATCCGGGGAGCTGACACATCTACCGTCTGGGGATAGTAGTCCCCTGGCGGGGAGGGGGGGGCTCTGAGGATGACGCAGTTGCCGGACCAAGCGGCATGCAGCCACGCACGGGGGATAGGCAAGTGCGGCCACTGTCTCCCCGCAGGGCAAGGCAGGTCGTCATGACTGCTGCACAGAGTGCAGATGAGGTCCGTCGCCTGGCTGAGATGAGCAAACAGGCCCGGCTCAGACACACGGAGCTGATGGCTGCAGTGGAGAAGATGCCTGAGTCAATAGATTCATTGGCTAGGAGTATGTTGGACTTCGGGGCAACAATGGAGTGGACTCTGCAGGGCTTTGGGGCAGCAATGGCGAGGTCTCTCCAGGTGTTCGGGGAAACAATGGACAGGACTATCCAGGGCTTCGGCCCAACAATGGAGAGGACTGTCCACGGCTTTGAGTCGGTGAGGGAAAGGACTGTTCAGGGTTTCGGACAATCCCTGGAAAGGTCTGTGCAGGGCTTGTCCGAGGCAGTGGAGCAGTTGGCACCTGCCTTGTCCGAAGCAATGGGAAGAACTGTCCAGGCCTTCTCCGATGCACTGGCACCTGGCACACAGGTCCTCACTGTTGCCACGCAGTCACTTGCTGGGCTCCTCCACAGCCAGATTGACGCAATGCGATCTCTCACTGCAGCCACCCTCTCTGCATCAGACAGGATCACCCCGGGCCCTTCCACTCCCGTACAAGGCCAGGAATCAGTGGAGCATGCGACTGTGGCGGATGAGCCGAGCCGCTCCCCTCAGATAGCCAGTGTGTCGTCCGACCATGGTGCAGGTGTCCTCTCTCGGCAGGAGACCATTGCACATGCCAGCGCTGGGACGCCTGCATTGCAGCTGCCACCACCTGCAGGCCACACTGCTTCCAGCCATGGTCACAGCAAGCATCCTGCGTCTGCACTCTCCAAGCCCAGAGGTCGGCTAGCCCGTCCCTCAGGGGCTTCTGCGCTTCCAGACAGTCAGGATGCATCCCCCAGCCTTGAGCCCGCCACTGGGGTCCACTTACGTAGAAGCAGCAGGGAGGGAAGGGGCCAGGCGCGAAAGAGAAGTCATTCTCCCTCAAGGGGCCAGTTGTAGAGGGAGGTGCTGAGACGTTTGTTTGTCCAAATTCAAGGACACCCTCACATGCTGTTATATTTGCAGAAGGTTTGTTGAGTTTTGCGGCTTTGCCGAACAGTTATTTTGAAAGTTATGGTTTCTGCTGACATGACGTTGTTTAGCTGTAATGAAAGAATTTTGTACCAATAAACAGAAGTTTCAATGTGGCATGGTGCATGTGACCACTTTCAGTGATGCTGGCATTCAGAGGCCCTCAAACATCCAAAGTGCGCATGAGTTAAGACTCTCATCATTCCATCACAGGGGTGTCGACAGGAGTCCAGAGGAGCCTCTAACGTATGGACCTTCCACTTTCAGCAGCCCTTCCATCTTCCTCCTCCTCCTCCTCCTCCTCCACCTGCTCTTCCTCCTTCTCATCCTCCTCCTCCTCATACACCTCCTCCTCCGCCTGCTTGTGCAGGGTCCGAGGGAAGGTAATGAAATGACGCGTTCGCCTATAAAGGCCATCTGTCACTTGCCGGATGCAACAGTGGACTGCAGCCTGAGTGACAGTCACATTGTCCCCAATGGCTGACTGAAAGGATCCGTTGGCATTAAAATGGAGGCCATCAGTCAGTTTAGCCAACACGGACAGAGAGGTTCTGCAGCGTTCACGCGGCTGCAGATCCTGACCAAGCAGGTGGCACAGATCAGTAACAATGTCCCTCCAGATTCGGATCCTTTCCAAACACTGCTCCTCCGACATGTCAAGGCTTGTCACCTGCTGCCTAAAGACCCTCGCAGCATCCCATCGCATTGGCCGACCTCCATTGCCCCTCCTCCTTCTGGCCAATCCCGGCCCTCTCTCCCGCCATCTCTCTGCCCCTTCACAGTGTTGGGCAATGAGGCCGTCGCCCTCCCAACAAGCTCCCATTCCGATGCCAGTTGGTCAAAAGGCTTTTAGGTGTAGTGCTGCAAGTGCTTCGGACAGGGTTGAAGGTCCCAAGTTCTGTAAAGCTAAATTCCCAGAACTCCGCTCCACATTAGCTCACCAACTCTCTTTAGCAGCGATCGCAATGAGCAGGCCAAGTGGCAGAAGATTCTGCAGTGGAGCTGTCCCCTTTAAATAGCGCCCCCCTACTCCGAGAAGGGCCTGTTAGCCCTCCCTCAAACTGTCACTAATAGTGCTGGGTGCTAAGGCTCCGGGCGCCACCCAATATGCGCTCAGGTGCTCCTGAAAGGCGTTGCACACTGAAATGACGTCATGAGCTGCTTGCGCTCGCGGGCGCGCGCAAACACTTAGCGCAGGCGCTAAATGTATAGTCAATATCTGAGTTGGCGCTATCATCATAGCGTCCGCCCCAACATAGTGCTTCGCCCCAATTCTAGGTCTCTTTAGGCGCTCAGCGCTGGCGCTACCAACCCAATTTCTAGGCCACCTTTCTTTAAAGTATTTAAAAATAATAAACCTGTGGAAAAAATGTTTTAATTTTACTTAATTCAGCACTTACCTTGTTAAAAATAAGGCCTTGTGACTGCTTTTTAGAAGTGTAGCTCCTGGAGACTTACCCTCCCGGAGAAACCTGGAAAAAAAACCGGAAGATCCAGGCGTACGCGCTGCCTCTCCAGCACACGCGTTCGACCTGTGAACCCCTTCCTTTATGGGAACGGAAGTTCCGGTTTCCCGCGCATGCGCAGTGCATGCACAAAACCGGCACTTTCGTTGGGCCGACGCGTGAGTACCCCGCGCGTACTCACCTGTGGAGACCCGAAGTTCTGGCCCATTACTGTATGTGTCTCATTTTCTGATCCACATGATCAGGGATACTGGCTGTGCATTCGTCTCAGCTTAGTGACAACCCCATCAGATTATTGAGAAACACCATTCAGTTGAAACACTTCCATTTATACAGTGCCTTTCAACGACCACTGGACGTCCCAAAGCTCTTTACAGCCAATGAATTTGAAATGTAGGAAACGCAGCAGCCATCTGCGCACAGCAAGCTCCCACAAACAGCAATGTGATAATGACCAGATCATCTGCTTTTTAGTGATGTTGATTGAGGGATAAATATTGGCCCCAGGACACTGAGGATAAGCTGCCCCTGCTGTCCTTTGGAATAGTGCCATGGGATCACTCACCTCTCATCAACGGTGTAGCACTCCCTCAGCACTGCACTGGGAGTGTCAGTCTAGATTTTTGTGCTCAAGTCCCTGGAGTGGGACTGTGAACCCACAACCTTCTGACTCAGAGGCGAGGGCGCTCCCCACTGCGCCACAGCTGTCCCAGAATACAGCATCAACCCGATAAAAGGACGACGTTAAATGCTCACCTCAACTATTTCATATCCTCGGACACAAGTCACCTTTACTGTGTCTTTAAAATTGAATTTCAGCCACGAAGGCTCCAGAAGGCTGTTCGGTAAGACTCGATTGGAGCAAGTTGTTTCCACTTCTGTAGGCAAACCCAAATATAATCAACAGAGCTCTTGGCTAAAATGATTCATTCTTTCAATTTTAAAAGCTGTTTTGCTGGTGCTGATTAACAGGCAAAGGCGGTCCTCATACGATTAAATAGAATTTTCATGCTTTGCTCAAAAGAATACTCATTTACTCATTTACTATGGGCTGAATTTTGTCAATGGGGAACTTTTGGAAGCGGGACTCCCACTTGTCGGGTTTAGTCCCGCCTCCATCGACTTGAGGCCAACCCGCGCTATTTTCCCTTGATTGACCTTGTTAAGCCCGCCCAGCAGGCTCAGCAGGCCAATTAAGGGGAAGCCGGTTACAGAGAACGTCAGTGAGTGACGTTTCATCTGTCAAAACCTTTTGACAGATGAATTGTCATCATTTGACAGCTCTGTGAAGCTGTCAAATACTGACAGTCTCTGTAGTTTGATGAGTTCTTGTATTCAAGACCACATCAAACCTCATTTGTGAGCAGAAATTAGATGGTTGTTGCATCGGAGAATGCAGCGGCCATCTGTCATCTCTGCCGGTGAGATGTGAGACTCTCCGCATCCCCAACTGTTGAAGCCTGCAGGAAGAAACAAAGGTAAGCAAACATTTTCTATCACTTTGCACTTACCTCACACACTTACCGCTCCACACTTGCACCCACCACTTACCTCCACAGCGCACTTTTGTACCCCTCTGACCCCCGCAGACCCACGGCTCACATCGGTGACCCTGGCGGGGTTTCCCGATGTTTGGAAAAATGGGGATAATCCTCTTAACTGCCTGTTAACTGCCTGTTAACAAGCAGTTAAGTGACTGTAATCCCCTTCCCACCTCAGGAGATAGGACCTGGCGCAAGTCGGCTACCCGCCTCCTGGGAAGATGGCATGGAGGCGGATTGGGGGTGGGATGAGTACCCGTCCCCCAGATTCTGCCATTTTACCAGCAGTCCCGCCTTCAAATCCGCCTCCCCAAGGCTGGCAAAATCACCCCCTAGGACTTTTACCGCAACACTAAAATCATAGGGAATTTCAACACGGTGCCACGCAATGGAAACAAATGATTGAATATTTAAAATCACTTTGTCCGGATACAGGGGAAGTGAAAGAACTAATAAGATGATTGTTCTCAGAAGGCTAAGTAGATCTATGTGAGAAAGGAAGGATAGAGGGAAGGAAGGAAGAAATAAAGGCCACTGCCATTGCCTCACTGTGTAAATCAAAAGTCAGTGTGTAGCTGAACTGGATAACTTCAGGAAGACCAACAGGGTTACAATTGGCTTCAATGCTCCTGACGTAGGGATTCTAAAAGATAATTTTAAAAGATAATGGAGCATTAGCCAGTAAATTCACTAATAAATCCGATAGGGAATTCAGGAGAGTGGTGAGAATGTGGAACTCGCTACCACAGTGAGTAGTTGAGGCGAATAGTAGATAAACACATGAGGGAGAAAGGAATAGAAGGATATGTTGATGGGGTGCGATGAAGAGGGGTGTGGGGAGGTGGGGGGGTGTCAAGTAGTTTGACACCATCCAGGACAAAGCAGTCCCGCTTGATCGGCACCCCATCCACCACCTTATACATTCACTCCCTCCATCACCGGCGCACCGTGGCTGCAGTGTGCACCAGCTACAAGATGTACTGCAGCAACTCGCCAAGGCTTCTTCGGCAGCACCTCCCAAACCCGCGACCTCTACCACCTAGAAGGACAAGGGCAGCAGGCACATGGGAACACCACCACCTCCAAGTTCCCCTCCAAGTCACACACCATCCTGACTTAGAAGTATATCGCCGATCCTTCATCGTCGCTGGGTCAAAATCCTGGACCTCCCTCCCTAACAGCACTGTGGGAGCGAGCACCTTCACCACACGGACTGCAGCGGTTGAAGAAGGCGGCTCACCACCACCTTCTCAAGGGCAATTAGGGATGGACAATAAATGCTGGGCCTTGCCAGTGATGTCCACATTCCATAAAAAAGAATTATTGTTTTTTTTAAAGTCACTTTTGCCAAATTACATATCTAGAGGGCGATTTACACTGATGCCCATCTAACTGTATCCCAGCCTCATCCAGTGTCCTTAAAGAGGAGAGTGCGGCAATGGGAAACAAGTTATAGTTGGAGGTGACAACTAATCCTTTTTAATCCTTCTCAAATCCAGATAATAGAGATTTTATCATAGGGTACTGTCAGTTAATGCGAGGGGTGGTATGATTGACATTACCATGAATTAGAAGTGAAAAACAATTGCGGGTTTGGTTTATTTAATCCAAAATGCACCCAAACTTACTTTTACAGTTGCGCTTGTTGCTCTGAATCACAAATCCAATTGGGCAGTAGCAGTGATATCCACCAATATTATTCCCACAGTAATGGCTGCACCCGTGAGCATCAAGCTCACACTCGTTGACATCTGGGCAGAAGAGACCCGGTAATTGAAGTTTGACAGAGATAAAGGAAGAACAATTAGAGTTCTGAGTGAAAGAGAATTTCGATCACGTAGAATTTACAGCCTGATGTCTTCTGTTCGTTGTAATGAAATTGTAAGTGTGTTCTTTAAACTGATCATTGTGTTTAGTGTAAGAAGCCTTCTCCACAACTTTACAATTTTTAAAACTCATTTTCGGGATGTTGGCGTCGCCGGCATTTATTGTCCATTCCTAGTTGCCCTTGAGAAGGTGGTGGTGAGCCTTCGTCTTGAACCGCTGCAGTCCGTGTGGTGAAGGTACTCCCACAGTGCTGACTGCACCTCCCAAATTCACAGCCGCTACCACCTAGAAGGACAAGAGCACCACCTCCAAGTTCCCCTCCAAGTCACACACCATCCTGACTTGGAAATATATCAGCCGTTCCTTCATCGTCGCTGGGTCAAAATCCTGGAACTCCCTCCCTAACAGCACTGTGGGAGCAGCTTCACCACACGGACTGCAGCGGTTCAAGAAGGCGGCTCATCGTGATCGTCTCGAGGACAACTAGGAATTGTCAATAAATGCTGGCCTTGCCAGTGACACCTACATCCTGTAAATGAATTAAAAAAAAATTAGACTGGTTCAGATGTGTGAAGATAAATATATTGGCCCAGAAATTCGGGTCTCCACGGGTGAGTACGCGCTGGGTACTCACCCGTAGGCCCAATGAAAGTGCCGGTTTTGTGCATGCACTGCGCATGCGTGGGAAACCGGAACTTCCATTGCCCTAAAGGAAAGGTTTCAGAGATCGAACACATGCGCCGGAGAGGCTGCGCGTGCACATGTAACTTACTTTTTTTTTGCAGGTGTCTCCGGGAGGGTAAGTCTCCAGGCCTGCTTTTAACATGGTAAGTGGTGAATTAATTAAAATTAAAACATTTTTTCCACAGGTTTATTATTTTTAAATACTTTAAAGAAAGGTAAGTTTATTTTTAGCCCCATTAGAAAATGTAATTAATTTTTTCAAAAACTTAAATTATTGTTTAAAATAGTTATTATATGTAATTTATAGTAATTTTAAAAATGTGTTTTTTTTTAATTTATTTGATGATTTAGTGATGTTTTGGGGCTTATAGTATTTATAGGTTTGACAGGTCTTCCTGTCAAACTTATGAATGAAGCATTTCCTGCTACCATTGGCTCTCTATGGCCTATGTGATCCCAGGGGATGCATCGAACTAACTGCACCCCTGGGATACGCAAGCACTGCGCGCTGGCAGTTGGAGCAGGCCCAGGATCGGAATCCCACACGGGCCCACAGCTCAACGGCCGGCACGCTAGGTTAGTGCAGATCGGGGGCTTGCACCTGCGGGAAGCCCCCGACCCGAATTTCTGGGCCATTAGACATATTCCAGGCAGCAATTCACTTAAGCTGTGAAATAGTGCCATATATGATCATAATGTAAGCTGTGTCTGTGGGGATAGCAAACAATGTCCAAGTAACAGGGTCTAGCCTTGGCCTAGTAATCCAACATAATCAATTATTATGTCCCCGGTCAAATTCTTCAATTCGTGACTTACCAACGCGCGAATAGAGTGCCAGAAACCCAGTGAATGGTTTGGTTTCAGAACCATCTGACGTAAATAAAACCCTCAGTGAGTTACTGGTGGAATAGTATTCCTGCAGTCCTGGATCACCTCCATCATCTTCTCGTTTGCCACACAGCTTAGCCAACTGGTTGTCCTCTGATAGGATCTGTTGTAATAGTATTAACACTAATCATCACCACACACCTTTGGTTTAATATGCTTAAAGTTCCATGAAACAGGGTCGGTTTTGCTTTTAATGCCTGGTGGAAAACGAGCGGTAGTGGGTCACCCGCCCGTTTTGCACCCCGTCCGATTTCTCGCCAAAGGCAACGGAAATAGGGCAGTGTGATGATGCACTTCCACCTGTTCGCTACAAAATGGCAAGAATGAACGCAGACAATACAGTTGTCTATGAACCCGACTCCTTTCAATGGTCACGGGCTTTTCTAAACATTTGAAGAAGTTCAGACTGCTGTGCGAGATCAGTAACCAACACTTTAATAGGTCTTTCTGCCCTTTGTTCATGAACTAAGTTAACTTTCGGGGTTGTAGTCCCGCCTCCATCGAGATGCGGCCAATCCACGCGATTTTAACTTGATTGACCTTGTTGAGCCCACCCAGTGGGCTCAGCAGGCCAATTAACGGCCACCCGACAACAGGTGACATCACCGACTGAAATTTCATCTGTCAAGATCTTCTGACAGATGAAATATCAGCGTTTCACAGCTGTTTGAAGCTGTCAAACACTGACAGTCTTACTTCTAACATGAATCCTTCTCCACGGACTCAGTTAGAAATCTCACCGGCACAGAAAGCTGCAGGCTGTCACTTTTGACAGTTCGCAGCCGTTCTGCTTTCTGTGCCGGTTAGATGATGGGCTCCCGAAACCTAGAGGAAGGAAGGCTGAAAAGGTAAGTACAGGTAATTTAAACTTCTTTACACACTTTAGACACACCAAACACACTTACCTTTGCACTCATGCACCCATCACTCACCTGAACACCGACATCTCGACCCCTCCAAATCGTTCAACCCGACGGCCCGACTCCTCTAACTTGGCGTGGTTTGGAGTCGTCGGGAATCCCACACTTCAAGGTTTAAACATGCAGTTAATTGGCACTAATCCCTTCCCGCATCAGGTAGGCGGGTCCCAGTGCGGGGTGGGTACCCGCCTCCTTTGAAACTTACATGGAGGCGGGTTGGGGGCGGGATGGTGTCAGGACCCCCGAGTTCGGGCCTTTAACCCCCTGCACGCCACCAATCACGACTCCAAGGATCAGTTAAAATCGAGGCCAAAGCGTCTGTTTAGCCTTCATTAAAATGGATATGCTTCCGACAAATTTATTCTTGCACTTTGCCTAATATCGCACAGCCTGATTTCAGTTCCTTCGGGGGGTCATGTTAACTTTGGGCGAGAGTGTAAGACAGGCAATATCGGAGCCACCATCTCCTGTACACCTTCCCCTGATTTTGATTCCCAGGTCACCTCTCAGCCTTCTCTCGGCATATGGGGTGGGACATTTAGGACTGAGATGAGGAGGAATTTCTTCACTCAGAGGGTGGTGAATCTGTGGAATTCCCCACCACAGAAGGCTGTGGAGGCCAAGTCACTGATTATATTTAAGGAGATCGATAGATTTCTAGATACAAAAGGCATCAAGGGGTACGGGGAGAGAGCGGGAATATGGTATTGAGATAGAGGATCAGCCATGATCATATTAAAAGGCGGAGCAGGCTCGAAGGGCTGAATGGCCTACTCCTGCTCCTATTTTTCTATGTTTCTATGTACACCTTCCCCTGATTTTGATTTCCATTGAATTCAATCAGGTCACCCCTCATCCTTCTCTTTTCTAGGGAGAAGAGCCCCACCCTGTTCAATCTTTCCTGATATGTATAAGCTCTCTCTTGTAGTATTATCCTTGTAAATCTTGTTTGCACCTTCTCATCTAGAACTAGGGGGCATAGTCTCAGGATAAGGGGTTGGCCATTTAATACTGAGATGAGGAGGAATTTGTTCACTCAGAGGGTTGTGAACCTTGGGAATTCTCTGCCCCAGAGGGCTGTGAATGCTGAGTCTTTGAGTATATTCAAGGCTGAGATCAATATATTTTTAGACTCTAGGGGAATCAAGGGATATGGGGATCAGGCGGGAAAGTGGAATTGAGGTTAATGATCAGCCATGACCTTATTGAATGGCGGAGCAGGCTCAAGGAGCCG
>NW_028225182.1:46274436-46339436 GCF_052327205.1 Somniosus microcephalus | reverse complement strand
ATAGATGGAGAGAGAGATAGAGATAGATGGAGAGAGAGATAGAGATAGATAGAGAGATAGATAGAGAGATAGATAGAAAGATAGATAGATAGAGAGCGATAGATGGAGAGAGAGATAGAGATAGATAGAGATAGATAGATGGAGAGAGAGATAGAGATAGATAGAGAGATAGATAGAGAGATAGATAGAAAGATAGATAGATAGAGAGCGATAGATGGAGAGAGAGATAGAGATAGATAGAGAGATAGATAGAGAGATAGATAGAAAGATAGATAGATAGAGAGCGATAGATGGAGAGAGAGATCGAGATAGATAGAGAGATAGATAGAGAGATAGATAGAAAGATAGATAGATAGAGAGCGATAGATGGAGAGAGAGATAGAGATAGATAGAGAGATAGATAGAGGGATAGATAGAAAGATAGATAGATAGAAAGCGATAGATGGAGAGAGAGATAGAGATAGATAGAGAGATAGATAGAGAGATAGATAGAAAGATAGATAGATAGAGAGCGATAGATGGAGAGAGAGAGATAGAGATAGATGGAGAGAGAGATAGAGATAGATAGAGAGATAGATAGAGAGATAGATAGAAAGATAGATAGATAGAGAGAGATAGATAGAGAGATAGATAGAAAGATAGATAGATAGAAAGCGATAGATGGATAGATAGAGAGATAGATAGAGAGATAGATAGAGAGATAGATGGAGAGATAGAAAGATAGATGGATGGATAGCTAGAAACAGATAGATAGACAGACAGATAGAGAGATAGAGATAGATAGAGAGAGAGAGTTAGAGAGAGATAGATAGAAATAGCTAGGTGGATAGATAGAACGATAGACAGACAGATAGATAGATAGATAAATAGAAATAGATAGACAGGCAGATAGAGATAGAGAGAGATCGAGATAGATAGATAGAGAGATAAATAGAAATAGATAGAAAGAGAGATAGATAGAAATAGATAGATAGACAGAGAGATAGATAGAGAAATAGAAAGATAGACAGATAGATAGATGGAAAGATAGATAAATAGAAATCAATAGATAGATAGATAGACAGAGAGATAGATAGATAGAGGGAGAGAGTGAGAGATAGATAGATGGATAGATAGATAGAAATTAATAGATAGATAGATAGAAGGAAAGATAGATAGATAGATGGATAGAAATAAATAGATAGATAGATAGATAGACAGGCATACAGATAAATAGACAGATAGATAGCTGATAGATAGATACTTTCTTAGGGATAGAGAGATACATAAACATAAAGCAGTGGAGAGTCAACAATACCTAAGAATTGTTTGCGGGAGATTTTGATTGATTTGTAGTAAGATAAAACTAACGGTATATATAGTTAAATTGCATTCACTGTGCTGAGGGTTATAAAGTATAGATTCCATTAAATTCAAGTGCTAATCGCATCCGGGACTGAGCTGCCCACAGAGCAGTTTACCGGAGTATATATTTGAGTACTATCCTCACGCTATTTAGGGAGATCGAGGTTCGGCCACCCTGTAGCTTGAGATCAATAATTGTACTGAGTGGTCTCCTCAAGCCCTGCGTGTTCCTTGTATCAATTCCTATAATAACATCTCTAAAACTAAGACTCTGCATTTAGAATCTTAATTCCTAGCTGTTTTCTCTAATTATATTAATTAACAGCTGGGTTAGCTGGAGGGTGTGTTTTAACTTAAGGTGCCGTTCTAGTTTGAGGTGATGTTTTAGTTTATAGCACTGGGTTAGTTTTAGCCGCCGTACAAGTTTGAGACACTTATCTAGTTTTAGTTGCTGCTACTGTGTCAGTTTGAGGCGGTATTAGTTTGATTTACTGCATTACTTTCAGGTCGTTCCAGGTATTTAGCTTGAGGTGATCAATTATGTTGAGGTGCAGAACTTGTTTGTGGTGCTGCATTAGTTTGAGGTGTTGTATTGGTTTGAGGTGCTGTATTATTCTGATGTGTTGTATTAGTTTGAGGGGCTGTATTAGTTCGAGGTGCTGTATTAGTTTGAGGTGCTGTATTAGTTCGAGGTGCTGTATTAGTTTGTGGTGCTGTAATAGTTTGTGGTACTGTATTTGTTTGAGGTGCTGTAATAGTTTGTGGTACTGTATTAGTTTGAGGTGCTGTATTAGTTTGAGGTGCTGTAATAGTTTGTGGTACTGTATTAGTTTGAGGTGCTGTAATAGTTTGAGGTGCTGTATTAGTTTGAGGTGCTGTATTAGTTTGTGGTGCTGTAATAGTTTGTGGTACTGTATTAGTTTGAGGTGCTGTATTAGTTTGAGGCGCTGTATTAGTTTGAGGTGCTGTATTAGTTTGAGGTGCTGTAATAGTTTGTGGTGCTGTATTAGTTTGAGGTGCTGTATTAGTTTGAGGTGCTGTATTAGTTTGAGGTGTTGTATTAGTTTCTGATACTGTATTAGTTTGAGGTGCTGTATTAGTTTGAGGTCTTAGATTTTTTCGAGCTATTGTATTAATTTCATATAGTGTATCATTTTGAGAATTTTTATTAGGTTGAGGTGATGCATTAGTTTTAACATCTGTATTAGTTTGAGGGGCTGTATTCGTTTGAGGTGCTGAATTAGTTTTAGGCATTATATTAGTTTCAGGTTCTGTATAAGGTTGATGTGCTGTATTAGTTTGAGAAGCTACATACATTTGCAATTTGTTGTTGTTATCCTTAAGAAGCTCTAGTTCCAATTAATGCCTGAACATCCCGTTGTGCGAATGGAGCCTGTTTGTCGGACAGGGCTACATCCAAGGAAGGAGTGTGGTTAGGAGATAAGGGAAGTGATACTCTGGTAACAAGGTCGGGTAATATAAAGAGAAAATGCTGGAAACACTCAGCAGGTCAGGCAGCATCTGTGGAGAGAGAAACAGAGTTAACATTTCCGGTCGATGACATTCCATTAGAAGGTGGGCAGTTGTGTCACGTAGAAGAGGCGAGGAAAAGACGTAAAAGTGGCCTTTGGAACCGATACTTTAGAATCCGATAAAGGTTTGATCAACTTGTATCTCGAACTCGGAACTATAACGTATTTGAGTTCTCCGGTTAAAATTCGCGAGGGTTTGTCTAAATGCTGTTGTTAATTATAAGTCTAATTATTGCGGGATTAATAACACTGACATTTAATGTTGCGAACCCTTTTAATGCACTGCGCGTTTTCCAGCTGTGCTCGGAGCGCCGTCCCCTTCAGTCCATCGCTCACAGGGACTGTTCCATTCAGCGTTTCTATTCTCTGGCCCTTGGTGAAATTTCATAGATTGAAAGCGACGTGTCTCACCCCAAGCTCGTCACCGACTCGCTAACCGCTGCACAGCGACCACACTCTGCTCCCGTGAGATGGAAGCCCAGGAGCTGTTTCAAGCTCGAGTGCAGTTACAAGCAGAACTCATTCAAAGAAAGTCCAAGTCATTGAGGCGCCTGATTCTTTGCACCTTCCCAAAGTGTTGAGATTCATGTGGGGGTGATTTAGGCACGCCTTTCCCCACATTACAACACTTCAAAGGTACTTCAATGGTTATAAAGCGCTTTGGGACGTCCTGAGTTCGTGAAAAGCTCTGTATCAATGCCAGTGTTTCTTTTTGGCAAAAGTTCGAACAGCAATAATTCGCGAGCAAAATAAGGGCTCGTCCGGGATTTGAACACGGGACCTCTCGCAAGTTTCAACCAATAACCCCGAAGCAAGAATCATACCTCTAGACCAACGAGCCAACTGACAGATATCGTTAGAGATAAAAGCTAACCATTGTAAAACCATTTTTTCTGTGTAGTTGTTCTTGATGATCAGAGCACTTGAGACCGAGACAATGACTTTGCCCTTTGGACCTGTCTTCTGAAGCGCCGCCCGGTCCCAGACCTACAGTTAATGAGCTGTGGTTCAGATATTGGATGGGAGAAAAATTGATAAAGAGGAGGTACTAGAAAGTCTGGCTGTAAACCTTTTGTTTATATTCTCTTCTGGACGCCGGTTAGCTGCCGCTCTCTTTTTCCCATAACATACTGAAAACCAAGGAGCCGACTGGTTAAAAGTAGTGGAGATAAGAGGTAACTATTGTAAAAACCATTTTGTGTATGTGGCTATTCTTGATGAGCAGAGCACTTGAGACCGAGAGAGTGACTTTGCCTTTTCAACCTGTCTTCTGAAGCGCCGCCCGGGCCCACTCCGACAGTTAATGAGCTGTGGTTGAGATATTGGATGTGATAACAATTGTTAAAGAGGAGGTACCAGGAAAGCTGGCTGTATTTATGTCCATAAGTCACCAGGACCAGATCAAATGCATCCTAGGATGCTCAGGGAAGCACAGGTGGAAATTGTGAAGTTACTGGCCACAACTTTCCAATACTCATTGGATACGGGGGTGGTGCTAGACGTCTGGAGAATTGCAAATGTTACACCCTTGTTCAAAAAGGTGTATAAGGTTCAACCCAGCAACTACAGGCCAGTCAGCTTAACGTCGGTAGTCAGGAAGCTTTTAGACAGGATAATCCTGGACAAAATGACCGGTCACTTGGACAAGTGTGGATGAATTAAGGAAAGTCTGCACGGATTTGTTAAAGGCAAATCGTCTTTTACCAACTTGATTGAATTTTTTGATGAGGTGAAAGACAGGGTTGATGAGGGAAATGCGGTTGATGTGGTGAACATGGACTTCCAAAAGGCATTTGATAAAGTGCCGCATAACAGGATTGCCAGCAAAGTTGAAGCCCATGGAATAAGAGGGACAGTGACAGCATGGATGTGAAATTGGCTAAGAGACAGGAAACAGAGTAGTGGTGAACGGTTATTCCTCTGACTGGAGGAAGATGTCCCCCAGGGGTCGGTACTAGGACCACGGCCCATCTTGACATATATTAATTATTTGGAGTTAGGTGTCCAGGGCACAATTTCAAAATTTGCTGATGATACAAAACTTGGAAGTATAGTGAGCAGTGAGGAGTCTAGTGATAGACTCCAAGTGGACATGGACAGGCTGGTGGAATGGGCGGACATGTGGCAGATGAAGTTAAATGCAGAAAACTGTGAAGTGATACATTTTGGTTGGAAGAATGAGGAGAGGCAATATAAATTAAAGGATACATTTCCAAAGTGGGTGCAGGGACAGAGAGACCTGGGGGTATATGTGCACAAATCATTGAAGGTGGCAGGACAGGTTGAGAAATCAGTTTAAAAAGCTTATGGAATCCGGGGCTTTACAAATAGAGGCATAGAGCACAAAAGCAAGGAAGTTACAATGAACCTTTATAAAACACTGGTTCGGCCACAACTGCAGTATTCATGTTCCAGAAAATGTTATTCTGTGCAATAACCGGTCCTGTTAAATTGAACAAAAGTTGCACAAGATTCCTGGTGACATAAGCAATGAACATTTTAAACCAGACTCCTGAAATACAATGGGCCTGGAAATTGCGATCGGAGGCTCGCCACCGGCTAACGCCTCGGAATCGAAAAACAAATGCGAATTACCTGGTGTCTCCGGAGCTTCGGACTCTTGCCGCCCAGGGCCCGCTGGCGTCCGCCTGCATAAAGGCCCACGGATCACAGGGGCGCACAAGGTTCGCAACCATCTCTGGGGTCACATGGCCCAGGCCAACCAATCAAAAAGGGGATTCCTATGAGGCTAATGGGGATTCCATTTATGTATGGAATCCTCAAAACCCCAATCGAAATCTCCAAATAAAAAACATTTCACACCACGGAAATAAAAATAAATGATCACTTGTTCAAACTTAATGAAATTAATTAAACATTTAAAATACAATTTTTAATTTTATGAAATATAAATTTGAACATTTTAAAGCGGGCCAGAATTTACCTAAACGAATTTAAAATGTATGTATGTTCATATCATTAAAAAAAATATTTTAACATTTATTTTCACCCGTGCACTGGCAAAAGAAGGTCTTACGCCTGCTATTAGGCTGGATCGCTCTTTCGACCAATGTGGACACTAAGAACCGAATGGCCTCCTTTTGTACCGTAAATTTCTCTGATTCTATTACCTGGTGTAAGGGTTTCCTGGGCATTCGCTGGGCAGTAGTTAGCCCAACTCTGCACCAGCAAAAGTGATGTTGTAGCAGATGCGGTGGATCTGTCCAAGCGAAACTTGACAGATCACAAGTTCTGGGCTTTCGGGCGTGCGGAAACCTGGAACTTGCGGGGTGGTTCTGAAGGCGTACGAGAGCCTACGCTGTGCATTCGCTGTCGGAAGCACCGTAAAACCCGGGCCATGGTGTAAAATGAGATATGCATAACAATTCATCACATAGAAAGCACAATACACGTTATTGAAGCATCTTTAGCATTTAATTCATTCTGCAAATTAAGATTATCGGTTAATTAATGCTAATTAAAACATTTGTTCACATTAGATACATGTAAGTAATTTTAACAAGTTATTTTAAATTAAATAAAGACTGTTACAAAAGTTACTTCCCTGACCGGGAATCGAACCCGGGCCGCGGCGGTGAGAGCGCCGAATCCTAACCACTAGACTACCAGGGAACACAGAAATCGAATGCGATAATTCTACATAGAATGGGTCAATCCGTATTGGATACAAATTCATTTTTGATTGTTCACATCTAAAAGCATTTCATGACTCTGCGGCTTACAAATCTAGTTACATGTACCTGAAATATTTTCTCAATTATTGGGGTGCATTTATCTTCATTCGAAACCTCAGTAAAATGCTCCAACCTCGTCTGTTTCCCTCATACCGGCTGTGCAACATCCACAAATCAAATGTAATCTCACACGGCGCGCTGGCCTCTACCAGTTCTATATGTGTATATAGAGAATTAATGACGAAAGGTCATCGACCTAAAGATTACACATACATGTAAAAATATTTATAAGCAGCAGAGCCATGAACTTCATTTACATGTAATACAAGTCAGAAACATACTTGTATTTCTATTTCTATAGCATTCTGGACACAACATCGAGTTCAACAATTTCAGACCATAACCTCTGCTCCTATTTTCTCAGGTGGCAGCTGTTCATGATTCTGCCATTCCCATTTACACCTCCTCTGGTCCCATCTCTCCTTCCTTTACTTGTCCCATTACCATCTCCTTTTGCCTCGCACCTTCATCCCTTTTGTCGTTTAATCTCTCCTGCCTTCCACCTTATCACTAATATTGCCTCTTGCTGTTTCCTCCTCTCCCCCATTTGCCTAAAATCTGTTTCATCTCTAACTTTTCCCAGTTCTGACGAAAGGTCATCGATCTGAAACGTTAACTCTGTTTCTCTCTCCACAGATGCTGCCGGACCTGCTGAGTATCTCCAGCATTTTCTGTTTTTATGTCAGATTCCCAGCCTCTGCAGTATTTCGCTATTGCATACTTTACTCCGAATAGACTCAAATGCATTGATAAATATTGTGACGGTGCAATGCAACGTTCCCTAGTGGGTAGGATTCAGCGTTCTCTTGGAGTTGATTCCAGGTCAGGGGAGTAACAGTTTTTACTTCGAGACCTGATTAAAATGAATTACATGACTTTCATGTGGAAAAAAGAATAATTGATTTAAACATCATTTATTAATTCATAAAGTTATTTTGTAGAAATTCAATCATTTATTTAGCCCTCAGCATGCGATGAACCTTTATCCCTATCTCATTGTATTTTAGGAGCCTTGGTTTAAAATGTTGAGTGTTTATGACATGCACCCAGCCCCAGAATCGCCACTGTGAAAGTAGGAAACTGCTCGAAATACACAACAGGGCGGGCAGCTTGTGAAAAACAATTAAACTTTTGGCGTGTAGACTTTTCATAGAAATGGAACCAGCTTCGTGTGACAATATGAGCTGTGAGTGTGTGTACATGGGTGGCCTGTTTCTGTATCAAGCGAGTGTTTGTGTTCTGATGCGATCCTTTGCATGTCAATGAGTCATAGAGTCTAAGCGGCACAGAAGGAGGCCATTCGGCCCTTCCAGTCCGTGCCGGCTCTCTGTGGAGCAATCCAGTCAGTCCCATTCCCCACGCTCTATCCCCGTAGCGCTGCAAGTTTATTTCCCTCAAGTGCCTATCCAGTCTCCCTTTGTGTGTCAGTTGTACATTTAATTTCTTGACTTTTATCATATGCATCAGGTTATCAATATATAAATATCTGTGTTTGAAAGTGAGATTCTTCTAAATGGATTTTGGGTGTATCAGACATAAAGAGCCAGAACATGCTTTTTGAATGAGACAGATTCCCCCAAATAAATGAATCAATAACACAGATGCATGTAAATCTTGGATAAGTGCCTGAAGGAAATAAAATGTGCTGGGCTACGGGGAGAGGGCGGGGGAGTGGGACTAGCTGAAGGGCTCTTGCAGAGAGCGACACGGGCTGGACGGGCCGAATGGCCTCCCTCTGTGCTGTAACCATTCTCTGATTCTATGATGTAGATCTGTAAGTGATGAAAGGCGACTACAGTGTTTCACCACCACCTCGGAGATGGGCAATAAATGCTGGTCTTGCCAGCGAGACCTACATCCCAGGAACAAATATAAAAAATATATCTAATACTCATTGTTGTGAGTTAACAAATAAGATATTAATTGTCCAGACTGATATGAGCTGTAAAAGAACAGTGACCCCGACGTGATTTGAACACGCAGCCTTCTGATTTGGAGTCAGACGCGCTACCGTTGCGCCACGAGGTCTAGTCAGTTTTTGTTGTGTATTCAAGTTCATATATACAGAAGTATCATACCTGGTTCCTGGTGGTCGAATGACACTCACCCGCTTTCGATTCTCAATCAAAGAATTTATGTTGACACAAGATTTGGGAACAGTAAATTGCAGAAAGATAATTCAAGTCTGTGAGACGAGTAATAATTGCTTTAATCTTGGTTAATAAATCCATTACTTTCTGTTACAGATTTCGGTTACAGACGCTCTTTGCGTGACATTTGTTCCGCGCTTAATTTTACAAACTGGGTGAGATCGCTGATCGCGGGGAGACAGTGGGAGCTTCAACGGCCCCACTGTCAGGATGTGGAAGGATTCACGTTCGGGGTGTGTGGGGGGACCAGTGACATTTTTTGTAAAGCGCAGCGGGGGAGAAGGACAGAGCATTCAGTGTGGGACAGAAGCTGTTTAAATTGAGGCAACCCATTGCCGATCAGCACAGAGGGAGTTAACTGACTCAGTAGCCCTCTGCTGCTGCTTCAGAGTCGGTGATTTCCACATTGTAGCGGTTATCAAGTTCGAGCCCGGGTGGAAACATATATTTTTTAAACTTGCTGTGGCGAACATCCAGAGGCGAATTTATTCTCCTGTCAAAAGGGCCACAGCGGCTTCTACCTTGTTCTTTAATTGCTCTTTATTTCACTTCACTGAGTTAGATATATTTCTTAAGGCTAAAGAGATCAAGGGATATGGGGAGAAGGCAGGGACAGGGTATTGAATTTGAATGATCAGCCATGATCTCATTGAATGACGGAGCAGGCTCGAGGGGCCGAATGGCCTACTCCTGCTCCTATCTTCTATGTTTCTATGTTTCTATGAATAGATAACTTTGAGTGAGAGAAAACGGATCCAGAAATGTAATCCATTAATCTGCAGGGTGGCCGTCAGTAAGAGGCCTTTTCTCTCTGGATCCGGTAGCGGATCTGGTTTCAGGCTCAAGATTGCCGGTACTGTCGATAGATTTTTGTTGAGTAAGGGTATTAAGGGTTAAGGAAACAAAGCGGGTAGAGGGAGTGAAGATACAGACTAGCCCTGATCTAATTCAATGACGGAACAGGCTTGAGGGAATGAATGGTCTCCTCCTGTTCCTATGGAGTCGCTGCAATACAATGTACCCGAGTGCTGGACGGTTTCTGGTGTGTAATGGTTATCGCATTCCGCTAACACACGAAAACTCAATGGTTCGAAAGTGGGTAGAGGCAATTTAATGCCTTTTCTCCATTCAAGTTTATTAAATATGAAAACAGGAATAATTTATATGCTTGTTTAAGTACAAATAAAACACGCATTGTCAGGCGAATTATACCTTTCAAATGGCACCGTTACAGTGAGTGAAGTAATTCTGAATGATATTTCCCATATCGGTCACAGTTTGGATTGCGGTACTTTAAGCAGGATTTGGGGAAAGTTGGCATGATTTAGGGAATCTCCCCCTCGCGTGTCGCTACATGAAAGAGGTTGAGAATGTGGAAGCAAAACAACACAGATTAATAGGAAAACACAGGGTCAGCGACGGGATTCAAAGTGCAGTTTCAATCGGGCTGTCTGGGTGTCCTTTCAATAAGAAACAAAGAAAGTGCGTCTCCAAAAATGTCCCACACCGTGTTATGATTCAGGAAACTGAGACAGCGGGTAGAAATAGAGACATAAAAGCAGAGTGATATAGAGAAGAGTAAGAGAGAAGAGGGAAAATACTGTTTCCACGGAGAACTAATGCAGAGACTCCTCTGCTGCGCCTGGAGTGGCCTCCTGCAGCCCGGATACATTAACATCCCAACAGCTCATTAACTGTAGGAGTGGGACCGGACGGCGCTTCAGAAGACAGGTCGAAAAGGCAAAGTCACTGTCTCGTCTCAAGTGCTCTGCTCATCAAGAATAGCCACACACACAAGATGGTTTTAGAATGGTTACCTCTTATCTGCACTAGCGCCAATCAGTTGTCTCTTTGGTCTAGGGGTATGGTTCTCGCTGCTTAAAACTTGCGAGATATCCTGGGTTGAAATCCTGGACGTGCACTACTTTTGTCCGCGGATTTTGAACTTGCAGTTGAAACTATTGCAAAGAAAGACTTGCATTGATACAGCGCTTTTCACGAATTCAGGACAGTCCAAAGCGCTTTACAACCATTGAAGCACCTTTGAAGTGTTGTAATGTGGGGAAAGATGTGCTCAAATTCCCCCCACGTGAATCTTAGCACTTTGGGAAGGAGTTCGGTGCAAAGACTCAGGCTCCTCAATGACGTGGACGTTGTTTGAATGAGTTCTGCTTGTAACTGCACTCGAGCTTGAAACAGCTCCTGGGCCTCCATCTCACGGGAGCAGAGTGTGGTCGCTGTGCAGCGGTTAGCGAGTCGGTGACGAGCTCGGGGGCGAGACCGGTCGCTTTCAATCTATGAAATTTCACCAAGGGCCAGAGAATAGAAACGCTGAATGAAACTGTCCCTGTGAGCGATGGATTGAAGGGGACGGCTCTCCGAGCACAGCTGGAGAACGCGTAGTGCAGTAAAAGGGTTCACAACATTAAATGTCAGATTAATTAATCATGCAATAATTAGACTTATAATTAGCAACAGTATTTAGACAAATCCTTGCGAATTTTACCGGAGAATTCAAATACGTTGTAGTTCCGAAATCGATATACAAGTTAATCAAACCTTTATCGGATTCTAAAGTATCTGTTCCAAACGTCACTTTTACATCCTTTCCTCTCCTCTTCTACGCGGCTCCTCAAACTATTACAGCTGTTCAAATGGATGCATCACCTCACCTAATACAAATTCTCAAACTGATACACTATCTCAAATTAATACAACACCTCAAAATAATGTAGCACCTCAAACTAATACAGCACCGCAAACCAATTCAGCTCCTCAAACTAATGCAGCACCTCAAACTAATCGAACACCTCAAACTAATACAGGTCAAACTAATACGGCACATCAAACTAATACAGCACCTCAAACCAATTCAGCTCCTCAAACTAATGCAGCACCTCAAACTAATCGAACACCTCAAACTAATACAGGTCAAACTAATACGGCACATCAAATTAATACAACACCTCAAACTAATACAGCACCTCAAACCAATACACCTCAAACTAGTACACCTCAAAATAATACACTACCTCCAACTAATACAAATTCTCAAACTAATACACGATGTCATAATAATACAACTCCTCAAGCTAATACGTTGTGTCAAAATAATACAACAGCTAAAAATAATACAGCCCCTCAAACTAATATCGCACCTCAAACTAATGAAAAACCTCAAAATAATACACCTCAAAATAGTACACTACATCAAACGAATACACAACCTCAAACGAATACAGCAACTCAAACTAATAAAGCACCTCAAACTAATACAGCACCTCAAACTAATACAGCACCTCAAACTAATAAAGCACCTCAAACTAATACAGCACCTCAAACTAATAAAGCACCTCAAACTAATAAAGCACCTCAAACTAATACAGCACCTCAAACTAATACAGCACCTCAAACTAATACAGCGCCTCAAACTAATACAGCACCTCAATCTAATACAGCACCTCAAACTAATACAGCACCTCAAACTAATACAGCACCTCAATCTAATACAGCACCTCAAACTAATAAAGCACCTCAAACTAATAAAGCACCTCAAACTAATACAGCACCTCATTCTAATACAGCACCTCAAACGAATACAGCGCCTCAAACTAATACAGCGCCTCAAACTAATAGAGCATCTCAAACTAATACAGCACCTCAATCTAATACAGCACCTCAAACTAATAAAGCACCTCAAACTAATACAGCACCTCAATCTAGTACAGCACCTCAAACGAATACAATGCCTCAAACTAATACAGTGCCTCAAACTAATAGAGCACCTCAAACTAATACAACCCCTCAAACTAATACAGCACCTCAAACTAATACAAGATTCAAGATCATTTTATTGCCATATGTAACTAGTACAATGGAATGCTTACTCCCCACTCACTCCCACAATACAAGCATCTATATATATAAATCGGTCGATCTGTCTGTCATTCTGTCTGTCATTCTGTCATTCTGTCTATCTGTCATTTCCTGTGCATCTGTCGGGCTATGCGCTCGAATGTTACAGGGCGTACCTACGCGCGCGTTACCTCCAAAGAAAGCTTATGCTTCAGAGACGGTTTTAAGCATATTTACTTTTCGGTCGGACGAAAATTATTCGCGCCTTATGCAAAAAACCTTCCAAATTAAACTCATTATCTTCTAGCATTGATTGACTGACATCAAGGTTCCACCAATCCTGTTTCGTCACGATTGACCAATCCTACAGTACGGTCCCCTGATGGTTGGCCAATCGGTGTGTGTGTGGGCGGGACTATTCGTTTTCATCTCGGGGAGCTGCCAGCCATTGTTTCACTACCAGCTCTGTTCAGCTTGCAGCCCAAATGACTTCAGCTTCCAGCTAAAACGACTTTCCAAGTTAGTATCTCTTTTAAAAATGACATAAGATTTACCAAAAACGTTTTATAAGTACTTTCACTTTCATTTTTCAACCTTTTAAAAGGTAGACATACAGGGACACAGACAGGGCCCTAAACCTACCACTCGATTTAAAATGTTGCCCAGCACCAGATTCACAAAGGGACACAGACAGGGCCCCAAAGCCATAAGTAGTTTCACTTTCATTTTTCAACCTTTTAAAAGGTAGACAGACAGGGACACACACAGGGCCCTAAAGCCTGCCACTCGATTTAAAATGTTGCCCAGCACCAGATTCACAAAGGGACACAGACAGGGCCCCAAAGCCATAAGTAGTTTCACTTTCATTTTTCAACCTTTTAAAAGGTAGACAGACAGGGACACACACAGGGCCCTAAAGCCTGCCACTCGATTTAAAATGTTGCCCAGCACCAGATTCACAAAGGGACACAGACAGGGCCCCAAAGCCATAAGTAGTTTCACTTTCATTTTTCAACCTTTTAAAAGGTAGACAGACAGGGACACACACAGGGCCCTAAAGCCTGCCACTCGATTTAAAATGTTGCCCAGCACCAGATTCACAAAGGGACACAGACAGAGCCCCAAAGCCTGGCACTCGATTTAAACCGCCTGCCCCAAAACAGCCCCGGCAACGCTGGGCTCCCCAGCTAGTATAATATAAAAGCAAAAAAATAAAAACAAGTTTAAATAAAAACAATAAGCAAATAAGCAAAAAGTATAGCAATAACAGTCCAAGTTGCAGGATATGATGAATAGTGCAAAAAAGCCTCAATTACCACTGGAAATAATAGTAATGTAATATGATAAATATATGGTAATATAAGTATAATATATATATTTACATAAACATATAATTATAATATATGGGGCAGTGCGATTAGCAGTTCAGTAGGTGCACTGCCTGTGGATAGAAACTGTTCTTAAACCTGCTGGTCCTGGTTCGGATGCTGCGGTACCGACGTCCAGACCACAGGAGGGCGAACAGTTTGTGCCCAGGGTGATTGGGGTCCTGGATGATGGAGCGGGCCTTGTTCCGGCACCTGGTCTGGAAGATCTCCTCGATGGACGGAAGTGCGCACCCGATGATCTTTTCTGCCGTATTCACAACTCTCTGGATGGCTTTCTTGTTCTGTGCAGTGGTGTTACCATACCACACATTGACACCACTCGTCAAGGACACTCTCTATGGTGCCACGGTAAAAGTTCACAAGCCACTGTGTGCTTATGCTGCATTTCCTCAGGCACCATAGAGGCTAAAGGCGCTGGTGTGCCTTCTTCAGCATAGCCTCAGTATTATGGTTCCAGGCCAGGTCATCAGAGATCTGCAGACCCAGGAATCGGAAGCAACTGATGACTCCCACTGGTGTCCCGTCTATGCTGATGGGGCGATGGTTCCCTCGGTGGCTTCTGAAGTCCACGATGAGCTCCTTAGTTTTGCCAACGTTCAGGGCAAGGTTGTTGTCATTGCACCATCTCATCAGCTGGACTATCTCATCTCTGTACTCCGTCTCGTCATCGTTGCTTATCAGGCCAATTACTGTGGTGTCATCGGCAAACTTGATAATCCGATTATCGCTGTGTATGGCTGTACAGTCATATGTAAACAGAGAGTACAGCCAAGGACTGAGGCAGCAGCCTTGTGGCGCTCCGGTGTTGAGAACCAGAGTGGATGAGGTGTTGTTTGCTATTTTCACCACTTGAGGCCTACCAGTCAAGAAATCCAGAATCCAAATGCAGATGGGGGTGCCCAGGCCTAGGTCCCTCAGTTTTAGGACCAACTTGGAGGGCATAATAGTATTAAATGCAGAACTGTAGTCAATGAACAACAGTCTGACGTAAGTGTCCCTCCTGTCTAGGTGTTCCAGGGCAGTGTGTAGAGTTAGGGAGATGGCATCGTCAACAGACCTGTTCGCCCTATATGCGAACTGGAACGGGTCCAAGGAATCGGATATGACGCTGCTTATGTGTGTCATGACCAGCTTTTCCAGGCACTTCATGGCTATGGATGTCAGAGCCACGGGACGATAGTCATTGAGGCCTGTTACCTTGGTCTTCTTAGGTAACGGCACAATGGTTGTCTCCTTGAAGCACACTGGTACAACAGACTGCTGCAATGAGATGTTAAAAATGTCCGTGAACACAGGAGCCAGCTGGTCGGCGCAGGTCTTGAAGATATGGGGTGAAACCCCGTCTGGGCTGGCTGCCTTCCGTGCTTTCACCCTCCTGAAGGTTCTCCGGACCTCGGATTCAGTCAGCTGTAATGTGTAATGTACAACACCTCAAACTAATACAGCGCCTCAAACTAATACAGCACAGCAAACTAATACAGCACAGCAAAGTAATACAGCACCTCAAACTAATACAGCACCTCAAACTAATACAACACCTCAAACTAATACAGCGGCTCAAACTAATACAGCACATAAAATTAATACAGCACCTCAAACTAATACATCGCATCAAACTAATATAGCACCTCAAATCATAGAAAGACAGAGGATAGGAGCAGGAGTAGGCCATTCGGCCCCTCGAGCCTGTTCTACCATTCAATGAGATCATGGCTGATCATCCAAATTCAGTACCCTGTCCCTGCCTTCTCCCCATATCCCTTGATCCCTTTAGCCTTAAGAAATATATCTAACTCCGTCTTGAATATATTTAATAAATTGGCCTCAACTGTCTTCTGTGGTAGAGAATTCCACAGGTTCACCACTCTCTGGGTGAAGAAATTCCTCCTAATCTCTGTCCTAAATGGCTTACCCCTTATCCTTAGACTGTGACCCCTGGTTCTGGACTCCCTCGCCATCGGGAACATCCATCCTGCATCTAGTCTGTCTAGTCCTGTTAGAATTTTATAAGTTTCAATGAGATCCCCTCTCATTCTTCTAAACTCCAGCGAGTATAAGCCCAATCGACCCAATCTCTCCTCATACGTCATTCAATTAGATCAGAGCTGATCTGTTCTTCACTCCATCTACCCGCTTTGGTTCCGTAACCTTGAATACCCTTACCCAACAAAAATCTATCGCCAGTATCGGCAATCTTGAGCCTGAAGCCATCTCCTCGCCCGGATCCAGACAGAAAAGGTTTCTTACTGACTGCCACCCTGCAGATTAATGGATTATATTTCTGAACTTCAGCGATTCGGAGATTCCAGTGCTTAAAAGTGAACAAAAGATGAAATGGGTCTCACTGTGGATCAGTTTTCCCTCACTCGAAGTTATCTATTCAGTGAAGTGAAATAAAGAACAATTAAAGAACAAGGGAGAAGCCGCTGTGGCCCTTTTGACAGGAGAATAAATTCGCCTCTGATTGTTCGCCAAACCTCGAACGTGACAACCGCGACACTGCGGACACCCCCGGCTCTATAGCAGCAGCAGAGGGGACCTGACTCAGTGAACTCCCTCTGTGCTGATCGGCAATGTGTTGCCTCACTTTAAACAACTTCTGTCCCACACTGAAATTTCTCAGTCCTTCTTCTCCGCTGCCCTTTGCAAAAAATGTCACTGATTCCCCCCGCACACCCCTAACGTGTTCTCTTCCGCACCCACACAGTGGGGCCGCTCAGACGCCCCTTGCCTCATCACGATCAGCGATGTCACCCAGTTTGTAATATTAAACCCGGAACAAGTGCCCCGCAAAGAGAGTCAGTAACCTAAATCTGTAACAGAAAGTACTGGGTTTATTAACGGTGATTCAAGCAATTATTACTCGTCTCACAGGTTTGAATTATTTTTATACAGTGCTTTATACAATCTTTTGTCACGCTGAATTCCTTGAGTAAGAATCGTAACCGGATGCGTTCCAGTCGACCACCAGGGTCCAGCTATGATGCCTGTATATATATAAGATATAATATATATATCAACCTGAATATGACTAGGAAGCTGTCTAGACCTCATGTCGCAACGGTCGTGCACCTGACTGCAGATCCTGAAGTTGCGTGTTCAAATGATGTCGGGGTCACGGTTCCTTTACAGCTCATATGAGTCTGGATAATTAATATATTAATTATTATCTCACAACAATGAGAACTTGCATTAGATGCGTTTTTTATATTGGCTCAAGGGATGTAGGTCTCGCTGGCAAGGCCAGCATTTATTGCCCATCCCTGGGGTGGTGGTGAGACACTGTAGTCGCCTTTCACCACTTACAGATCTACATCATAGAATCATAGAATGGTTCCAGCACAGAAGGAGGCCATTCGGCCCGTCCAGCCCGTGCCGGCTCTCTGCAAGAGCCCTTCAGCTAGTCCCACTCCCCCGCCCTTTCCCCGTAGGCCTGCACACTTTATTCCTTCAGTTACATATCCAATATTTACATGTATCGGTATTATTTATTCATTTATTTGGGTGAATCTGTCTCATTCAAAAATATGTTCTGGCTATTTATTTCTGTCTTACTTTTAAATTACACGCAAATGACTTTATACAGAACACCGATACACACAAATACATTGATCAATAACACACAGATACATTCACATTTATTCATCAGCAACGCAATGATACACCCAAAATCCATTTAGAAGAATCACAGTTTCAAACACAGATATTTATATATTAATATCCTGAAGAATGTTATAAAAATAAAGAAAATAAATCTACAACTGACTCCAGTATTTTTACATGTATGTGTAACCTTTACGTCGATGACCTTTCACCATTAATTCTCTATATACATATCTAGAACTGGAAGATGCCAGTGCACGGTATGAGACTGTGGTTGTTGTACAGCCGGTCTGAGGGAAATCGAAGAGGTTCGAGCACTTTAATGAGGTTTCCAATGAAGATAGATGCACCCCAATAAATGACAAAATATTTCAGATACAATGTAAATAGATCTGTAAGCCGCAGAGTCATGAAATGCTTTACATGTAAACACGCAAAATTAATTTGTATCCAATACAGATTGACTCATTCTAATTACGATTATTGCGTCACTTTACTTCAGTGTTCCCTGGTAGTCTCGTGATCAGGATTCGGCACTCTTACTGCCCGGGTTCAATTCCCGGTCAGGGATGTCATTTTTATAACAGTTTTTTATTAAATTAAACTAATTTTGTTTCAACTCTAACAGGCATCTAACGTGGAAAATTGTTTTAATTATTATTAATTAACCGATAATCTTAATTTATAGAATGACATAAATGCTAAAGATACTTCAATAACATATATTGTGCTTTCTATGTGATGAACTGTTATGCAGATCTCATTTTACACCATGGCCCGGATTTTACGGTGCTTCCGACAGCGAATGCACAGCATAGGCTATTGTGCGCCTTCAGAACGACTACACAAGTGCCAGGTATCCGCACGCCCAGAAATTGCGGTCTGTCAAGTTTCGCTTGGACACATCCACCGCACCCGCTGCAACATCACTTTTGCTGTCACAGAGTTGGGCTAACTACTGCCCAGCGAATTCCCACGAAACCCTTACACCTGGTAATAGCAGGCGAAAGGCCTTCTTTTACCATTGTAAGGGTTAAAATCAATATTAAAATTCGTTTAGGTAAATTTTGTTAAGTTTTAAAATGTTACATTTATATTTCAAAACATTCAATTTGAATTTTAAATCATAGATTCATAGAATCAAAGATTGATACGGCAAAGAAGGAGGCCATGCAGCCCATTGAGTCTGCACTGGCACTTTGAAAGAGCTCTTCAAATAGTCCCACTCCCCTGCTTTTCCCCATAGTCCTGCAAATTTCTCCTTTACAATTATTTATTCAATTCTCTTTTGAAAGTTACTATTGCATCTGCTCCACCACCCTTTCAGGCAGCGCATTCCCGATCATAACAACTGGCTGCGGTAAAAAAAAACTCCTCATCTCCCCTCTGGTAATTTTGCCGGTTAGGTTCAATCGGTGTCCTCCAGTTACCGACCCTCCTGCCACTGGAAACAGATTCTCCTTATTTACTCTTATCATAACATCTTGTAAATTTAAAAACCTCGATTAAATTTCCTCTTAACCTTCTGCAGATAACAATTGCAGCTTCTCAGTCTCTCAAAATAACTGAAACAGCGATTTACTTGTACTTCTTGCAAATTAATATACTGTATTCGCTGCTCACGATGCGGTCTCCTCTACATTGGGGAGACCAAACGCAGATTGGGCGACCACTTTGCGGAACACCTCCGCTCAGTCCGTACGGGTGACCCTGAGCTTCCGGTCGCCTGTCACTTTAATTCACCGCTTCACTCCCACTCTGATCTCTCTGTCCTCGGGCTATTGCATTGTTCCAATGACGCTCAACGTAAGCTCGAGGAACAGCACCTCATCTTTCGATTGGGCACTTTGCAGCCTGCCGGACTCAACATTGAGTTCAACAATTTCACATAATTATCCCTGCCCCCATTTTTCATGCAGTATGATTTTTGCCATTCCCATTTGCAACATTTTATCTTTCCTGCCTCTTACAAAAGTACAGGATGTTCTTTCTATTTCTTCGTCCCCTCCTAACCCCGCCCCCCTGTCTCTGCACCTGCTCAATATCTGTTACATCTCCAGCTTTTTCCAGTTCTGATGAAGGGCCCCAGACCTGAACCGTTAACTCTGTTTCTCTCTCCACGGATGCTGCCTGGCCTGCTGAGTATTTCCAGCATTTTCTGTTGTTATTTCAGATTTCCAGCATCCGCAGTATTTTGCAATTATATTGAAGTCAACTCATCCCTGGGACCACTCTCTCTTTGTGCGTGCCTCTCTTTCTTACTCTCTATCTGTCTCTCTCTCTTTGTCTCTGCCTCTCTCATTGTCCCTGTCTCTCTCTCTGTCTGCCTGTCTCTTTCTCACTCTGTTCACAGGTCCATTCTAGTTCTGATCAAACACTGCATTTTTTAGATCCCCGTTAGTATAGTGGTGAGTATCCCCGCCTGTCACGCGGGAGACCGGGGTTCAATTCCCCGACGGGGAGGTTTTTTTTTAACAACCCCAATTTTTTAACTTCTTCCCAGCTGCTTGAAATGCTCCTTGGAAAAATTGAACTGGAAAAGTTCAAGTGAAATAATTTAAAAAGATTTACTGGCATATGAATAACTGTATAAAAACTTCCTGCACCTGTTCCTCGTTGGAATCGTGCTCTCCCTCTATTTCCCTCTCACTGTTGTGTGGGGCAGAGAGGAGTCATAACGGCACAGAATGAGACCTTTGAATGCTTAATTAAATTCATTTATTTTGAACATGTGACCAATTATTCTTACTTCCGTGGTGTGAAATGTTATTTATTTGGAGATTTCTATTATGCTTATGGGATTCCGTACATACAGCATCCTAGGAATCCCCTATGTGATTGGTTGGCCTGGCCAACGGATGCTGCCGAACCGTGAGCGCCAATGGTATCCGTGGGCCTTTATGCAGGCGTACGCCAGCAGGCCCAAGACCGCGAAGCTCCGGAGACACCAGTTAATTGGGATTTGTTTCTCAGTTCGAAGGCGTAAGCCGGCGACAAACCTCCGATCGCAATTTCAAGGCCCATCGTATTTTAGGAGGCTGGTTTAAAATGTTCATTACTTACGACATCAGGAATCTGGGACAAATTTTGTTCAATATAACCGGACCGGTTATTGCAGAGAATAAAAATGTTCCACTCGAACATATCCACCCGGGTTCGATTTGGGAACTGTTCTTGTAGGAGGCGAACATGATAGTCGCTGCACTACGGAAACCGACGCGTTAGTGTCCACGGAAAAGCGAATCAGCAGCGAACATAAAATCTCATGTTGATCATTTTCAGATTCAATGCAGTCAGCCATTAAATAAAGTGAAATAATTTTACAGTGAAAAGATTTGGAAGTGTTACTCGCATCTGTGCCTTTAATTAAAGTTTGTGGCGTCTGACTCCCGTTCATGTCTTTGAATAAGAAAGAGAGGCTTGACGTTGACCAGACTGCACTGTGCCTGATGTTTGTGAACTCATCCTTTATATTGAGCGGTTTCTCATCCTTTGATCGGCGTCAGGTTTAGCTCAGCGGTAACTTCGTCAGCCTTAATTTAATTGTATGCTCGAACTCTTTCTCACAACGGGCGCTATATGGTGATTTTATTGTCATATTCAATCCCCTTCTTCTACACCGAAACAAATTGTAGCCGTGATTTTAAACCTATGCTGCGTGATTCATAGCGATCACCTTTAAATGATTCAGAAAACCAGTCCTTTCACCTCCGCCACACGGTTTCGATTCCTGGTCAGGAAAGTGACTTTTATAACACAGTTTTTAAATCACAACCTGATGAAATTGAGTACATTCAGCTGATTTGAGAAAATTAGAATTGTATAAATTACCATTACTTACCCCATAACTTTCATTTGCAGAACAAAAGAATTAATAGCTTTGCACCATTTAAAAATATTCTGTTTGTCTATTCTTCCTACCAAAGTGAATAACCTCACATTTCCCTACATTATATTCCATCTGCCACCTTATTGCCCGCCTACTCACTTAATCTGTCTATATCCCATTATAGGCTCTTTGTGTCCTCCTCACAGCTTACTTTCCCACCTAGCTTTGTATCATCAGAAAATTTGGATACATTACACTCTGTCCCTTCATCTAAGTCAGTAATATAGACTGTAAATAGCTGAAGCATGCGCACTTGATCCTTGCGGCACCCCACTAGTTACAGCCTGCCAATCTGAAAATCACCCGATAATTCCTGCTCTCTATTTTCTGTCCGTTAACCAATCCTCTATTCTTGCTAATACATTACCTCCAGTCCCATGAGCCCTTATCTTGTGTAACAAGCTTTAACGTGTTTCCTTATCGAATGCCTTTTGGAAATCCAAATATGCTGCCTCCACTGGTTCCCCTTATAGTTCCAATGAATGCCTGAAGCAGAACATCCCGTTGTGCGAATGGAGCCTGTTTGTCGGACAATGCTACATGTAAGGAAGGAGTGTGGTAAGGAGATAAGGGAAGTGATACTCTGGTAACAAGGTCGGGTAATAAAAATAGAAAGTGCTGGAAACACTCAACAGGTCAGGCAGCAGCTGTGGAGAGAGAAGCAGATTTAACGTTTCCGGTCGAAAACCTTCCATCAGAAGGTGGGCAGTTGTGTTAGGTTACACTATTAAACGTGCAAATTGTCACGTAGTAGAGGTAAGGAAAATATATCAAAAGTTTGGAACAGATACTTTAGAATTCGATAAAGGTTTGATTAACTTGTATATCGAACTCGGAACTATAACGTGTTGGAGTTCCTCGGCTAAAATTCGCAAAGATTTGTTTAAGAGCTGTATTTAATTATATGTCTAATTATTGCGGGATTAATAAATCTGACATTTAATGCTGCGAACACTTTTGCTGCACTGCGCGTTCTCCAGCTGTGCTCGGAGCGCCGTCCGCTTCAATCCATCGCTCACAGGGACTGTTCCATTCAGCATTATTTTTCTCTGGGCCTTGGTGAAATTTCATAGATTGAAAGCGACGCCTCTCAACCCCAAGCTCGTCACCGACTTGCTAACCGCTGCACAGCGACCACACTCTGCTCCCGTGAGATGGAGGCCCAGGAGCTGTTTCAAGCTCGAGTGCAGTTACAAGCAGAACTCATTCAAAGAAAGTTCACATCATTGAGGCGTCTGAGTCTTTGCACCGAACTCCTTCCCAAAGAGTTGAGATTCATGTGGGGGTGATTTGGGCACATCTTTCCCCACATTACAACACTTCAAAGGGACTTCAATGGGCTTAAAGCGCTTTGGGACGTCCTGAGTTCGTGAAAAGCTCTGTATCAAAGCCAATGTTTTTTTTTGCAAAAGTTCGAACAGCAAGTTCATAATTCGCGGGCAAAATAACGGCTCGTCCGGGATCCCTCGCAAGTTTCAACCAATAACCCCGAAGCGAGAATCATACCAACGAGCCAACTGATAAATTTGACTGGAGATAAGAGGTAAGCATTGTAAAACCATTTTGTTTGTGTGGTTGTTCTTGATGAGCACTTAAGACCGAAACAGTGACTTTGTCTTTTCGAACTGTCTACTGAAGCGCCGCCCGGGCCCACTGCTACAGTTAATGAGCTGTAGTTGAATATTGGATGGGATAAAAATTGATAAAGAGGAGGTACTAGAAAGCTGGCTGTACCAGGACCAGTTGAAATGCATCCTAGGATGCGGAGGCGAGTAAAGGTGGGAATTACGGAGGTGCTGACCATAATCTTCCAATAATCATTGGATATGGGGTGGTGCCAGACGTCTGGAGAATCGCAAATGTTACACCCTTGTTGAAAAAAGTGTATAAGGCTCAACCCAGCAACTACACGCCAGTCAGCTTAACGTCGGTAGTGAGGAAGCTTTTAGAAAGGGTAACCCTGCACAAAATGACCAGTCACTTGGACAAGTGTGGATTAATTAAGGAAAGTCTGCTCGGATTTGTTAAACGCAAATCGTCTTTTCCCAACTTGATTGCATTTTTTGATGAGGTGAAAGAGAGGGTTGATGAGGGAAATGCAGTTGATGTGGTGGACATGGACTTCCAAAAGGCATTTGATAAAGTGCCACGTAACAGGCTTGCCAGCAAAGCTGAAGCCCATGGAATAAAAGGGACAGTGGCAGCATGGATGTCAAATTGGCTAAGTGACAGGAAACAGAGAGTAGTGCTAAACTGTTGTTTCTCTGAATGGAGGAAGGTACACAGTGGTGTTCCCCAGGGGTCGGTACTAGGACTACGGCCCTTCTTGACATATACTAATTATTTGGAGTTAGGTGTCCAGGGCACAATTTCAAAATTTGCAGATGATACAAAACGTGGAAGTATAGTGAGCAGTGAGGAGTATAGTGATAGACTTCAAGAGGACATGGATAGGCTGGTGGAATGGGCGGACATGTGGCAGATGAAGTTAAAAACAGAAAAGTGCGAATTGATACATTTTGGTCGGAAGAATGATGAGAGGCAATATAAACTAAAGGATACATTTCCAAAGTGGTTGCAGGAACAGAGATACCTGGGGGTGTATGTACACAAATCGTTCAATGTGGCAGGACAGGCTGAGAAATCAGTTTAAAAAGCTTACAGAATCCGGGGCTTTATAAATAAAGGCGCAGAGTACAAAAGCAAGGAAGTTATGATGAACCTTTATAAAACACTGGTTCGGCCACAACTGCAGAAATTATGTGTTCCAGAAAATTTTATCCTGTGCAATAACTGGTCCCATTAAATTAAACAAAAGTTGCCCCAGATTCCTGGTGACATAAGCAACGAACATTTTAAACCAGACTCCTGAAATACAATCGGCCTGGAAAAAGCGATCGGAAACTCGCCGCTGGCTAACGCCTCGAATCAAAAAACCAATACGACTTACCTAGTGTCTCCAGAGCTTCGGACTCTTGCTGCCCTGGGCCTGCTGGCATACGCCTGCATAAAGGCCGATGGATCCCAGGGGCGCACACGGTTCGCAAGCCTGGGTGTCCTTGTGCACCAGTCGCTGAAGGTAAGCATGCAGGTGCAGCAGGCGGTTAAGAAGGCAAATGGTATGTTGGCCTTCGTAGCGAGAGGATTCGAGTACAGGAGCAAGGATGCCTTGCTGCAGTTGTACAGGGCCTTGGTGAGACCACATCTTGAGTATTGTGTGCAGTTTTGGTCGCCTTATCTGAGGAAGGATGTTCTTGCCATGGAAGGAGTTCAGCGAATATTCACCAGGCTGATACGTGGGATGGCAGGAATGACATCTGAGGAGAGATTGGGACGATTGGGCTCGTACTCGCTGGAGTTTAGAAGAATGAGAGGGGATCTCATTGAAACTTATAAAATTCTGACAGTACTGGAAAGACTAGATGCAGGAAGGATGTTCCTGATGGTCGGGGACTCCAGAACCAGGGGTCACAGTCTAAGGATAAGGGGTAGGCCATTTAGGACAGACATGAGGAGGAATTTCTTCACCCAGAGAGTGGTGACCCTGTGGAATTCTCTACCACAGAAGGCAGTAGAAGCCAATTCATTAAATATATTCAAGAAGGAGTTGGATATATTTCTTAAGGCTAAAGCGATCCAGGTGTATGGGGAGAAAGCAGTGACCGGGTACTGAAATTGGATGATCAGCCATGATCGCATTGAATAGCGGAGCAGGCTCGAGGGGCTGAATGGCCTACTCCTGCTCCTATCTTCTATGTTTCCATGTTTCATTCCTGGGATCACATGGGGCAGGTCAACCAATCAAATAGGGGGATTCCTATGAGGCGAATTGGGATTCCATTAATGTACGGAATCCCCATAAGCATATTAGAAATCTCCAAATAAAGAACATTTCACACCACGGAAATAAAAATAAATGGTCACTTGTTCAAACGTAATGAAATTAATTAAAGATTTAAAATATAATTGAAGTATATGAAATATAAATTTGAACATTTTAAAGCAGGCCAGAATTTACCTAAAGTAATTTTAAATGTATGTGTTATATCATTAAAAAAAATGTTTTAATCAACCGACAAAAAATTGTGTTGCACAATGAAGGAATTGCTAACATGTTTGCTGGGTGACAGTCAAACTCTAATAACCTTTTTATAGAATCAGAGATTTATGACAGACGCCGATCATTCAGTCCAGTGTTATCGTAGTGTAGGGGTTATCACGTTCGCCTAACACGCGAAAACTCCCCGGTTCGAAAGCGAGCAGAGACATTTTGTAAATCGTGTTCATTTAAATAGTAGAAAAAATGGAACAATTCGCATTTCTAATGCAATGTAACAAAATCCTGTTACATTTGTGTTTCTCTGTACAGTTCTGCACTCACTCAAAGCACTACAGTGTCGCTCGCTCACTCCCGTTTCCAGCTCTGACCGTGCAGACAGCCCCTCTCAAAGCTGCACATTCCGGCTGCTTTCAGTTGAATTGTGAAAGATTATTCAAGGATCCTGCAGCTTTACCTCGGTTCACAACAGCAGATCTATGCCGCGTTTCTGCAAACTACGAACCATGTTTTCCAGAATTCCAAGGTGTATAAGGAAATCAACCATTAAAAACCCTTTCATTAACCACAGGAGTTCAGGAAATTTTCTATGATTCTATAAAATGTTATTAAAGTTTGTCTGTCATCCGGTATACATGTTAGCAATTCCTGCAGTGCGCAACAAAATGTTGTGGGTTGATTAATGATAATAGAAACAATTATGAAGTGTCTCACAGACTTCAATGATCCCTTAATACCGTTGGTTAATTAAATCTATCAATCGCAGGTTAAAATGAGCAATTCATGTTGCATCTTTGAAAGAGATATCCAATCAGTCCCACTCCGCTGCTCTTCCCCCATAGCCCTGCTGACACTCCTGCCAGTGGAAACTGTTTCCCCCATAATTTTGATCACCTCTATTAAATCTCCCCTGACCAGTGATTAATGGAGTTCAACGCGGGCAAGTATCAGATCATCCACTTGGTGCCTAGCAAAGATCGGTCAGTGTGTGGTCTGAAAACATCATGTGAGAGAATAGGTTTTTTTTCTGTGAAATAGCCGGTCCCGTTAAATTTAACAAATGTTGCCCCAGATCGCTGCTCTCTCAAGCAATGAACATTTTAAACCATTCTCCTAAAATGCAATGTGTAAAATGAGATATGGGTTAACAGTTCAGGAGATGCAAAGAGCAAAATAAATGAATGAAGTTTCGACTGTCCCTCAGTAACCATATTATCATGTCTTTCATTCTGCAAAATAAAGTTACCGGTTAATTAATGGTGATTAAAGCAGTTCTTATTTATTCACATTAGATGCATGTAATTAATTTAATAAAATTACATCGCATTCAAGAATAAAAAACGGTGATACCAAAATTTCTTCCCTAACTGGGAATCGAACCCATCTCGCAGCGCTGATAGGAATACGTTATTGAATAATTTTATGATGCCCTCGAAAAATGTCACACTGCTAAATTAAAATCACTGCTATAATGTGTTTCATTGTTGAAGAAGGGGATTGAAAATGACAATAAAAAGCCCAGACTGCGCCCGCAGTGAGACAGAGTTCGAACTTAGAAAGAAGTTGGTGCTGCGAAGTAACCGCTGAGCGAAAGCTGACACCGGTTAAAGAACGAGAAGCCGCTCAATATAAAGGATGAACTCACAAACACCAGGCGCAGTGCAGTCTGGTCAACGACAAGCCCCTCCTTCCTTATTCAGAGACATGAACGGGAGTCAGACGCCACAAACTTTAATTAAAAGCACAAATACGAGTAACACTTACTTCCAAATCTTCACTGTTAAAATGATATCACTTTTTTCCAATTCGGGCTGCGTAGAATCTGAAAATCAGCACCATGGGATTTGATGTTCACTGCTGATTCTATTTTCCTGTTCAATATGACAAAAGTTGGCCCAGATTCCTGGTGTCATCAGCAATGAGCACTTCAACCCAGACTCCTAAAGCTCAGTGTGTAAAATGAGATATGGGTAACAGTTAACATGCAAAGCAAAAATAAAGTGATTGAAGTATCGACTCTCGCTCAGTTATCATTTCTTTCATTGGGCAAAAGAACATTATCGGTTAATTAATTATGCTTTGCCGTGAAAGCAAAATAAAAGTTGAACAAAAATAATTCTCCCAACATGGGGCTCGAACCCACGACCCTGCAATTAAGAGTCCCGACCGACTGAGCTAGACGGGCTGGAGAAGCTGATACGTTCTTGTCTTTGATTGCAGCCAGGCGCCTCGTGGCTCGGCCCCAGGGTAAACCACGAACCAGGTTCTCCTTAATTCCAAGGTGTGTAAGGAAATCAAGCATCAAAAGCCCTTTCATTAACCACATGCGTTCAGGCAATTTTCTGATCGCAAAGCGCTTTCTCACCTTGTCAATATCTCTCGTCTATTTGCCGGTGTTTCCCGATTCTGCCTGTCTCTCTGGCTCTGTTTATTCTGTGTGACCACCTGCAGGTTGATTTTGAGCGAATACCTGTGCTTGTGCCTTGTCACATTAAATAAATGAGGAATTGTGGCGCTTCTCTCCCTGACACTGGGGAAAGAGTGAGACAGTTTTTGGAGCAAGTGTCTGGTTATTGTGAAACAGCAAAAAAAACATCAAATCCAGAATTATGCGGAAAAACAGCGACCGCGACGTGATTTGAACACGCAGCCGTCTAATCTGGAGTCAGACGCGCCACCGTTGCGCCACCAGATCCTACACTGTCAACCGCGCTGTTTTTATATACACACGTTCCACAAACACTGTTTCATTCCTCCTGCCTTCTCCCGATTCCTCAGTGTCATGCACAGAAGCGCCTGATGCCCTCATTTGTTTAACGTCACAAGCAGACACAAACACAGGTATTCCTTCAAAATCAACCGGCAGGTGGCCACAGACACAATAAACAGAGCCAGAGAGAAAGACAGAATCGGGAATCTCCAAGAAATAGACGAGAGATATTGACAAGGACGAAAGCGCTTTGCGATCAGAAAATTGCCTGAACCCCTGTGGTTAATGAAAGGGATTTTGCTGCTTGAGTTAGTTATACGCCTTGTGATTCTGGCGAACATGTTTCGTAGTTTGCAGAAACGCGGCTCAGACATGCTGTTATGACCGGGCCGCAGCCACCAGGTTCCTGACTGCAATCAGCGACAAAGAAATGCCCTTTTACCAGGCCCGGCTAGCTTAGTCGGTAGAGCATGCGACCTTTTAATCTCAGGGTCGTGTGTCCGAGCCCCACGTTAGGCGGTATTTATTTTGTTAAACTTTTATGTTGCTTTCAAAGCACAATGAAATAAATGCGAACTGAGAAAATACTGCAGATGCTGGAAATCTGAATTGTAACAGAAAATGCTGGAGATACTCAGCAGGTCAGGCAGCTTCTGCGAAGAGAGAAACAGAGTTAAAGTTTCAGGTCGATAACCTTTCGTCAGAACTGGAAAAAAGGGGTAATGGAACAGATTTTTAAGCAAGTGTAGGGGATTCTATGAGATCATGGCTGATCTCCTGCCTCAATTCCATTCACCGGCCCTATCGCCACATCCCTTGATGCCCTTACCAGTCAGAAATCTACCGACTTCTGTTTTGAACATACCCAATGACTGAGCCTCCACAGCCCTCTGGGGTACAGAATTCCAAAGATTCACCACCATCTGTGTGAAGAAATTTCTTCTCCTCTCAGTCCTGAATGGCCTAACCTTTATCCTGAGGCTGTGGCCCCTGGTTCTAGACTCCCCAGCCAAGGGAAACATTCTCCCAGCATCCAACCGGTCAAACCCTGTAATAATTTTGCATGCTTAATGAGATCCCCTCTCATTCTTCCGAATGCAAGAGATTGCAGGCCTAGTTTACTCAATCTCTTCTCATACGAGGTCAGTGACAGTCTTGCAAATGGTGACTTGATATTCGGTAGTGGGGTCATGGTCCAGGCGGAGGTAGGAGGAGGTGTTGGAGAGTTGGCGTACAGCTTCCACTAGGTAGAGGTCGGTTCGCCAAACAGCAACAGCACCACCCTTGTCAGCAGGTTTTGTGCTTTGCATGTTAACTGTTACCCATATCTCATTTTACACAATATATGGGCAATTCCAGCTCCTAATTCTTTTGTTCTTAGTTGTTATTTCCTCACACAGGAGAGCAATCTCGCCCCTGGACAAGCAGAAGGAGCAAGTTCCAACAAAACGATTCCGCAAACGTGATAACTGCTACACTGTGGAACCGTCTCCACTTTCAGTACCAGGTCAGATGGAAATGTTAAAATTTTTTGAGGATGTAACTGGTAGAATATATAAGGAAGAACCAGTGGATGTGGTGTATTTGGACTTTCAGAAGGCTTTCGATAATGTCCCACATAAGAGATTGGCGTGCAAAGTTAAAGCACATGGGATCGGGGGTAAGGTACTGACTTGGAGAGAGAACTGGTTGGCAGACAGGAAGCAAAGAGTATGTCTAAACGGGTCTTTTTCCAAGTGGCAGGCAGTTACTAGTGGGGTAGGGCAGGGATAAATGCTAGGACCCCAGCTACTCACAATATATATTAATGATCTAGAAGGTTGAACTAGATGTAATAACTACAAGTTTGCAGACGACACAAAGCTGGGTGGGCATGTGTGCTGTGAGGAGGATGCAGAGAAACTCCAGTATGATATGGACAGATTAGGTGATTTAGCAGAAGCATGGCAGATGCAGTATAATGTGGATAAATGTGAGGTTATCAACTTTGGTGGCAAAAACAGGAAGACAGCTTATTATCAGAATGTCAATAGATTGGGAAAAGGGGAACTGCAATGAGACCTGGGTGCCCGTGTGCACCAATCGCTGAAGGTAAGCATGCAGGTGCAGCAGGTGGTTAAGAAGGCAAAGGATGGCCTTTATAGTGAGAGGTTTCGAGTACAGGAGCAAGGATGTCTTGCTTCAGTTGAACAAGGCCTTGCTGAGACCATACCTTGAGTATTGTGTGCAGCTTTGGTCACCTTATCTGAGGAATGATGTTCTTGCCATGGAGGGAGTGCAGCGAAGATTCACCAGACTGATACATGGGATGGCAGGAATGACGTATGAAGACAGATTGAGATGATTTGGCTTATATTCGCGAGAGTTTAGAAGAACGAGAGGGGATCTCATTGAAACTTACAAAATTCTAACAGGACGAGACACAGGAAGAATGATCCCGATGGCGCGGGAATCCAGAACCAGCGGTCACAGTCTAAGCCACTTAGGGCTGAGATGAGGAGGAATTTCTTCACCCAGAGAGTGGTGAACCTGTTGAATTCTGTACCACAGAAGGCAGTTGAGGCCAGTTCATTAAATATATTCAAGAAGGAGTTAGATATATTTCTTAAGGCTAAAGAGATAACGGGATATGGGGAGACAGCAGGGACAGGGTACTGAATGTGGATGATCAGCCATGATCTCATTAAATGGCGGAGCAGGCTCGAGGGGCTGAATGGCCGACTCCTCACAGAAACCCCACAGTGCAGACAGAGGCCATTTCGGCCCATCAAGCCTGCACCGATCCCGGCACCCCTTCAACAACACATATCCCACCCTATCCCTGTAACCCCACATATTTAATCCCCCGAACACTGAGGGTCAATTTATCATAGCTGGTCAACCTGACACGCACATCTTTGGACGGTGGGAGGGAACTCAGAGCACCCGGAGAAAACCCACGCAAACAGTCCAAAGATGTGCGGGTTAGGTTGATTGGCTATGGTAAATTGACCCTTAGTGTTAGGGGGATTAAATACATGGGGTTACGGGGATAGGGTGAGATATGCGTTGGTGCAGGCTCGAGGGGCCGAAATGGCCTTATATTTGCACTGTGGGATTTCTGTGATTTATGTAAACTCCGCACAGACAGTTGCCCGAGGCCGGATTCGAACCCGTAGTCTTTAGCGCTGTGAGGCAACAGTGCTCACCACTACGCCACCGTGCTACTCCTCCTCGTATCTTCTATGTTTCTGTGAATGGAGCAGGTGAACTGCTGAATCCCACTTTTAAGGGATATCCCAAAGTGCTTGACAGTGGTGTGAAAATAAATGAGTTCCGCTTGGTAATTAAAAGTAAAGACTGTCAGAAGTGGGATTCGAACCCACGCCTCCAGAGGAGACTGCGACCTGAACGCAGCGCCTTAGACCGCTCGGCCATCCTGACTAGCTACATTAATTTCTGCATCTCATCACTTCCACATGAAGAACGTTTCCGTCCGGGTGCTTGTTCAATGCTGTTGAAGGCTCAGTGACCGGGATATCATCTCCCCCGGGGTTTTCCTGAGCTTGTGCTCGGTGTATGGGGAGGTTTGTCCCGGTTCCCTGGTATCTTGCAGCGCCAGGGATGGGTAATAACAATCTGAGCTCTGGTGCTGGGAAAGAGCGAATAATTAATGGGTTTGATTCCGGGCCTGAAATGCGGCTTAGATCTGTTGGTGTTAACCGAGGCCGGGGCTGCGAGATATTTCATTTTGTTCACGTTTAATCAGAGGAATATCCGCAGAGAGGAGCTGAAAAGGACCAACAACTGTAAAAACACAAGAAAAAAGATAAGAAATATCAGCAATTGTGATCAACTCTTTAATGTGTGTTCTGGTAGTTTAGTGGTTTAATTGTTTTAATCACCATTCATTAACTGATAGCATTGTATTGTAGAATAAAAGAAATGCTCACAGTAATGGACAGTCGAAAGTTGAATAATTTAACTTTAATAATTTGCGAAAGTTTATTCATTTATGAAGATTTATACCTATCAGAATTTACGCACTGTGTATTTTAGGAGTCTGTTTTAAATTGTTCGTTGCTTCTGACATGAAACCTGTTAAAATTATTTCAGAGAAAAAAATAAACTGAAACAAAATTATTGCGCCCGGGCTCGAAACGGAGACTTTTCGCGTGTGAAGTAAACGTGATAACCGCTAAACTACGGAAACCTCTGCTTAGCAAAGTATCCAGAAAGCACTGTCCAGAGAGAAGGTGTAATACAGACTCGCTCTTTCTGCAATAATTTCCTTTCACTGGCATTTCTCTGACCGAACTGCACAAGTCAAAATGTTCCTTTCAAACTCACTAAACTCCCGAACTTCCTTCCCCCAGAATCTTCTGAATCTGATGCCTCTAGTTTTCCCACTCAACTAATGTCCCTTTGCAATTTTCTGCTGCCATCCACATTACTTACTCTGCCACTAACTTAGTGTCGTTAAACTTGGTAATATATGCCTATAGAAGACTTTTGGATTACCTTTTATGTTAGCTGCCATTCTTGATTGATTGCAACCCGCCCGGCCTGTACTGGACCCACCTCCCCCGGAACTGGCAACAATGCCACAGGAATCTCATCCCTCTTTCTACCTGTGTCGTTGGTATCCATATGGACCACGACCTCTGGCTCTTCACCTCCAGCTCAGAATATTCTGCAGCCAATCAGTGACATCCTTCACCCTGGCACCAGGGAGGCAACATTACCATCCTGGAGTCATGTCTGTCCTCCTCTTCTGTCTAACGGTCACCCATTCACTCTTTGCCTGCATACTCCTTAGCTGTGTGGTGACCACCTCCTGAAACGTGCTTGTTGTATCCGTGTGTTAATGGAGACACGGAATGCAGGAGTTGGTTTCACAGGTGTTTACTGAACAAAGTCTGGAGGTGAACTAACAGATACAAGACACTATACAGGCTTATATAGCCCGAGTGGCCATTACCGGCATTACAGTACACAGGGGCACTTAAAGGCACATACACCACAATTAGACAACCAGTACATAACATTTTAAGTAATCATTAATTAACATGTTACAGGAACAAGAATCTACACATTTGCTGCAGTAAATCAATTATAAGTCAGTCTCTCTGGAGGCTTCCTGACTCGGTCCGGATAACGCCTCGGTGGTGTAGTAGTTTTTGGTGGTGTAGTAGGTTCTTTTGGCAAGGTCGATTCGGCTTGAATGCCAGTGTCGGGTTCATCTGGTTCCAGTATCACCGGATCGGAGGTAGATACTATGGGTATCTCTGCTTCATCATTAGGCATATAGAGTTGTGGTGTAGGTTGTCCCTTTTCGGATGACTCTATGATCTGGTCAGCATGGCGCCTTATTATGCTTTCCCCAATGTCCATGGTATACATCAGCAGTCCTAGTCCTGTGCAAATAGTTCCAGGCTGACATTTCACGGTACGGTAGTCCCGGGCCAAAACTTGTTGACCTATCTGGAAGGTTCTAGTTGGCCTTACATTCATGCCTTGAAATTGCCGGTTCTCCATGACCCTTCTGATGTTTGGCTTGATCAAATCCAGCCGGCATCTTAGGCTTCTATTGAAGAACATCATGGCGGGAGTTTGGTTTGTAACCACATGTGTTGCATTCCTGTATGCAAACAAGAAGTTATCTACCTTATGCTGTAGATTTATGTCTTCATTACCCATGGCCTTTATGGCCTTCTTGAAGGTCTGGACAAACCTTTCTGCCAATCCATTGGTGGCGGGATGGTATGGGGCGGACGTGTAGTGCTTAACCCCATTGTTTTTTAAGAACATCCTGAATTCTTCGGACACAAATTGCGGTCCATTATCAGAACAGATGTGTTCAGGCAGCCCATTCCTTGCAAATATGGTCCTTAATACTGTGATGGTTTTATCCATGGTGGTGGAGGACATTTTTATTACCAAGGCCACTTGGAGTGTGCATCAACTGCGATTAAGAACATTGAGTCCATAAATGGACCAGCAAAGTCGATGTGTACCCTTTGCCATGGAGATGAAGGCCACTCCCATGGATGTAGAGGGGCTTGTGGTGGGGCGTTTTGGACCTTCTGGCATCCTAGGCAGCTCTTGGTCATTTCTTCGATGTCTCCATCGATACCTGGCCACCACACAAACGCTCTGGCTAGGCTCTTCATTTTCACTCCACCCAGATGCCCCTCGTGAAGCTCCTTTAGCACTTTATCCTGGAGTTTGGGTGGAATCACCACTCTGGATCCACACATCAAGGTTCCTCGGCACACTGACAGCTGTTATCTTCTTTGCGAGAATGCTGGCAACAATGGTTCGCCATGTGCTGGCCATCCCTTCACCGTTAAATCGTAGACTCGTGAGAGAGTCGGGTCATTTCTCGTTTCCCTTTCAATGGCAGAATTTGTTACTGGTAGACATTCCACTATGGTTGAGTGGAACATCTCCACTGGGTCCACTGTTGGTGTCTCTTCTACCGTTGGCAATGGTAGGCGCGATAAACCGTCAGCATTCCCATGCTGTTTTGATCCTTTGTATTCTATGTCATATTGGTGTGGCCCTAGGAAAAGGGACCACCTCTGTAGCCTTTGCGCTGTCATAATGGGAACACCCTTTTTAGGGTTGAATATGGAGACGAGGGGTTGATGGTCAGTCAACAAGGTAAATTTTTGTCCGTGTAGGTAATGGTTGAATTTCTTCACTCCCCATACCAGGTTGAGTGCTTCCCTGTCGATCTGGGCATAGTTACGCTCAGCTGAGTTCAATGAGCATGACGCAAAAGCTATCGGCCGCTCCGAGCCATCAGGGAATCTATGCGATAATACCACCCTTACGCCATAAGGGGATGCGTCACAAGCCAGTCTGATTGGCAGTGATGGGTTGTAATGAGCCAAAACTTCCTTGGACATGATCAAGCCTTTGCATTTATGGAAGGCACATTTACAGTCTTCGCTCCATTTCCAAATAACTCCCGTTTGTAGCAGTTCGTTAAGAGGGTGCAGAAGAGCTGACAAGTTCGGTAAAAATTTATGATAGTAATTTATCAATCCCAGGAACGACCTTAATTGTGAGACATTTTCAGGTGCTGGGGCTTTTATGACCGCTTCAATTTTTTCAGGTGACTTATGCAACCCTTCCTCGTTAATTATGTGGCCACAATATCATATTAGTTTCTGGAAAAATTCGCACTTGGGGCGATTTGCTCGTAGGCCCCGTTCTTTTAGCCTAGTGAGCACCTGCTCCAAATTGGCAAGGTGCTCGTTGTCGTTTTCTCCTGTTACAAGGATGTCGTCTAGGTAGCATTGAGTCCCCGGAATCCCTTGGAGGACTTGCTCCATAGCTCTTTGCCAGATAGCTGGAGCTGATGCTGCTCCGGAAACCAGTTGATTGTACTGGTACAGGCCTTTGTGTGTATTTATCGTGAGATACTTTTTAGAGGCCTCTTCAACCTGCATCTGTAGATATGCTTGTGCCAAGTCAATTTTGGTGAAACGTTTCCCTCCGGATAGTGAGGCGAATATATCTTCTATGCTCGGAAGAGGATACTGCACCATGTGAAGGACCGGGTTTTCAGTCACCTTGAAGTCCCCACAGATGCAAATTTTTCTCTGTTCTTCAGATTTATCATTATTCAGCGTTTTCTTCATGACCGGGACGATGGGTGTTGCCCACTCGCTCCAATCTATCTTGGATAATACGCCTGCCTTTTCCAAATTCTCCAGCTCTGCCTCGACTGCTGGACGAATTGCGTATGGCACCGGCCTTGCCTTAAAAATTGGGAATTGCCGCATCTTCCACTTTTATTGAGGAAGTGCTGCCTTTCAAGGTTCCTAGTTCCTGTTGAAACACTTCCTTGGCGTTGGCCAAGATGTCTTTTAATCGTTCAGGTATGACGTCATCATCATTTTTTTTCTTACTGGTCACCGTCAGTGCCTGAATGGAGTGCCAGTCTAAACGCATCTTCCTGATCCATTCACGTCCCAACAGCGGTGGACCACCATCTTGCAGAACGTATAAATACAACTTCTGTATTTCCTTGCCGTTGTATACAACAAGCACCCTTATTTTCCCTTTGGGGTATACTTTCTGCCCCGTATATGTTTTCAAGATAATGGATGTGTCTTTCAAAGGTATATGCGGAAATAGCCGCTCGTAATCCCGTCGACTTATGACGGTCAGAGCCGATCCTGTATCTAGTTCCATTTTAACTGGGGACCCCGCTATCGTGAGGGTAACCCAAATGGTCTGGTAATCTTCTTTGGCAATTACATTATGTAATTTGAGACAGCTTAGTCTCTTGTTTCCGGAATCGCTATCACTCTTCTGGTCTTTGGAGCTACTGTCCGTCATCATTTGTACCTTTCTGTACTTTTCCTTATTGATTTTTTTCCTGTCCGTGGATTTTTTGTTTCCAGATCGACATACACGTGCAATGTGTCCAATCTTTCCGCATTGCCTGCATGCTTTGCCCTTGAACCAGCAGTCCCTCTGGTCATGGGTGGATCTGCCACAGCGATAACATCTCTCGAAAGCCTGTGTCATTTCATGGGTGCTGCAGTCCTGTGGCTTTTGCTGTATCTCTGCAGCTCCTCCTGCTGCTGCTTCGTATGATACAACCACACTGAAAGCCTTGTCCAGTGTCAAATCTTTCTCAGAAAGTAGCCTTTTCTGTGTTCCTTCACTTAGGAGACCGGAGACGAATTTGTCTCGAAGAGAATCTGCCAGTCCTGCCCCGAATTGGCAGTGCTTTGACAGCTTCCTTAATTCGGTGAGGTAATCAGCGTTACTTTCATTCTTGTGCTGATTCCTCCTGAAGAATTTGAATCGTTCTGCTATCAGCAGCAGTGTTGGGTTTAAGTGCTCCTGTAGGGTATCAACAATCTCCTTAAAATTGTTGTCCTTCGGTTTGGCTGGAGTGATTAAGTTTTGTAACAGCCCGTATGTCCTTGTGCCCATTAGATTTAGAAGTACTGATGTCTTTTTATCATCCTCTATTTCATTTGCTGTGCAATATACCTCCACTCTTTCCACATATGTGGTCCAAACCTATATATTGCTATCGAAATCAGTAATATTGTCAGTCTTAGGCATCCTGAAAAAAAATGGCGCCTCCCGCGCTTTCCTTTCTTCCCCGCAGAAAAAAAATGTCACCTCCCGCGCTTTCCCGCCGCTGCCGCTTCTGACAACACTGTTCTCCGCGGTTTTTATTTACATAGGTATATTTAATAGGTGGAGACTCCTTCCCACCGGACTCTCTGGGACTTTTCCCTCCCTCTACTTGGTCCGAACGCCGACCTGCTTTGCAGCGCCAGCCGTCTCCTGAGTGCTCCACCCTCTGTCTCCATTTGCCTCCGCCTTCGCTGCTCGGCCCCGCTGCAGAGCCAGCCAATGGAGCCCCAGCCCGCGGCCCAGGAAGGATTATTGCAGTACCTGCCACCAGCTCGGCTAGCTGGTGAAACCACAGTTTTTTTTCTTTTTTTCTTTCTTGTTTTTCTTCGACTTTCGTCTGAGGAATCGATCTCCTTGAAGTGCTGCCGAATTGCAGGTACGTCCGTTTCCAATTCGTCGCCACTGTTGTATCTATGTGTTAATGGAGACATGGAATGCAGGAGTTGGTTTCACAGCTATTTACTGAACAAAGTCTGGAGGTGAACTAACAGATACAAGACACTATACAGGCTTATATAGCCCGAGTGGCCATTACCGGCATTACAGTACACAGGGGCTCTTAAAGGCACATACACCACAGTGCTGTTCCCGTAGCTCTCAGCCTCGCGGATGCACCGCAGTGACGCCAGCTGCTGCTCAAGTTCCAAAACCCAGAGCTCGAGCTCCTCCAGCTGATGACACTTCCTGCGCAGGTGGTTGTCCAGGACATGGGAAGCACCTGGATTTCCCACATGGCACAGGATGCACATTCCGTGGCACTGAGCTGCCCTGCCATGCCTTTATTTGTTTGACTCTTAACTAACTTTACAGAAAATTAAGACTAAGGTGTACCTAATTACATTTATTAATGTAATATATTATTAACAGTTGCTGATTTAACACTGTATTACATTTTTGCTAACAGTATCTTGTGCGAAACCTTATCAGATGCCTGCTAGAAGTCATCATATTAAATCTAGATAATCCCTCCCCTTGATTCAGTTTCACTTTTCCTCGTTTCTCTGGTGGATTATCCTCTACTATGAAGACCGATGCAAAGTAATTATTAAGCATGCCTATCGTGTTCTTATTTCCAATTACAGTAACACATGGCTCTGTCTTTAAGGGGCCCATATTCTCCTTCACCTCCCTCTTTACCATAATATACTTGTAAAAACTTTTCACAGGGATATTCTCGTATTCCCTTCCTACAAAGTTCTTTAAATCCCATTGCTGTCCAAAGACACTTGGGTGGTCTATGTACATAGATGATTAAAATATCATGAACAGGTACAGAATATAATCAAAATGTTTAATGGAATGCTGGCCTTTATATCTAGAAAACTAGACTACAAGGGGGTAGAAGTTATGCTGCAGCTATACAAACCCCTGATTAGGCCTCAGTTGGAGTATTGTATTCAGTTCTGGGCAGAGATGTTGGATGGCTGTGTTCCCAGGATGGGTTAACTACTATATCCTGTAAGATAAGGTTGCCCCATGTTCTCATGCCATTTTGCTCAGTTTTCTGTGTTTTGCTGGGCTTGAAACATCTATTAAGTAAATATTTAATTGATTTATATATACACACGTGTATATGACACATATCCACTTTGAATTGACTTCTGACGAGAGGCAGTACTAATTAGATTAGAATTCCTTGACATGTTGAGGAACTATAAACTGCTTGATTTAGTTCTCGTACCCGGGCACAAAGTCTGGAATATGCAAGAATGATTATATCGTGGCGGAGCCACCAAAGGACTCAGAGCGGTTGTACATAATTCCTTTAACAGCAATGTAGTTACTGTCTGTGCCTGTACCTTTAATTACACTGTTTGACTGTGCAATGTCCAGTTACCTTTACAGCGCGGTTTCAACGTGATGATGTAATGCCGTTAGTCACGTGATTGCCCAATGGCGCGAAGATCACGATGACGTCATGACGTCAGCCTTGAGGCCAGGGGATGAGTCCTCATGGAGCCTTCAAGGAAAGTAGACCTGTATTTGATGTATTCCAGCAGTTTCTAGTTAAAACCTGTTTTGTTCAATTAAAGTTCATTGTTTTAATTACCTGATTCGAACTCAGTCTTTTCGATAGGAACCTCCGTTCCTACAATATCCAAATACTCTCAATGTCCCCACCTGCACTTTATTAATGTTGAACTGTATCAAATTACTCTATCACTCATTCCATATATTTATCGATTCAATAAAATGTAATAAAAACATTATATCTGCGTCAGTTCCTTACTACAAAACTTCCTCTCACTTTTTTTTCACACTTCTGTGCCAACTTTTCTGTAATAAATTGGTCTGTCCGTAATAATAATGGCAACTCTTTATGTCACCACTTGGTGCCGCTGCAGCAGCACAGGTTTACCTGCCCCAACTTCTCAGTGTGCACCAGTCTCCGGTTCGACCCACTGTAGCTACCTTGCATATTACCCAAACCACAATGTGGGGACTTTAAAACGGGGTCCCAATGACGTCTGGAAGCCCTACCCCAATTAACCCCAAATCCCTAACCCTGTTACATAAGTTACATAAGAATCAGGAGCATTAATAGGACATTTAAAAATAAGAACAAAAGAAACAGGAGCAGGAGCAGGAGTAGGCCATTCTGCCCTTCGAGCCTACTCTGCCATTCAATGAGATCATGGCTGATCTTCTACCTCAATTCCATTCACCAGCCTTATCACCATATCCCTTGATGCCCTTACTAGTCAGAAATCTATCGACTTCTGTTTTGAATATACCCAATGACTGAGCCTCCACTGCCCTCTGAGGTTGGGAATTCCAAAGATTCACAAGCCTCTGAGTGAAGAAACGTCTCCTCATCTCAGTCTCAAATGGCCGGCCCCTTATCCTGAGACTCTGCCCCCTAGTTCTAGACTCTCCAGCCAGGGGAAACAACCTCGCAGCTTCTACCCTTTCAAGCCCTCCAAGAAAATTTGACCTTTCAATTAGAACACCTCTCGTTCTTCTGAACTCCAGAGAATGTAGGCCCAATCTACTCAATCTCTCCTGATAGGACAACCCTATCATCATTGAAATCAATCAGGTTTGATTCCCAGTCAGGGAATTCAGTTCTGACAAAGACAATTGAAGTCTGTGAGACTCTTAATAATTGTGTTAATCAACCGACAAAGAATTGTGTTTCACACTGAAGGAAATGCTAACATGTTTGCCGGGTGACAGTCAAACTTTAATAACTTTTTTAAAGAATCAGAGATTTATTACAGAAGCCGACTTTTTAATAGAATCAGAGATTTACCACAGAAGCCGACTATACAACCCAGCGTTTCCGTAGTGTACTGGTTATCACGTTCGATTAACACGTGAAAAGACCCCAGTTCGAAACCGGGCGCAAACATTTTGTAAACCATGTTCATTTAAATATTCGGAAAAATGGAACAATTCGCATTTCTAATGCAATGTAACAAAGTCCTGTTACATTTGTGTTTCTCTGTACAGTTCTGCACTCACTCAAAACACTACGGTTTCGCTCGCTCACTCCCGTTTCCAGCCCTGACCGTGCAGACAGCCCCTCTCAAAGCTGCACATTCCGGCTGCTTTCAGTTGAATTGTGAAAGATTATTCAAGGATCCTGCAGCTTTACCTCGGTTCACAACAGCAGATCTAAGCCGCGTTTCTGCAAACTACGAACCATGTTTTCCAGAATTCCAAGGTGTATAAGGAACTCAACCATTAAAATCCCTTTCATTAACCACAGGAGTTCAGGCAATTTTCTATGATTCTATAAAATGCTATTAAAGTTTGTCTGTCATCCGGTATACATGTTAGCAATTCCTGCAGTGCGCAACAAAATGTTGTGGGTTGATTAATGATAATAGAAACAATTATGAAGTGTCTCACAGACTTCAATGATCCCTTAATACCGTTGGTTAACTAAAATCTATCAATCGCAGGTTAAAATGAGCAATTGATGTTGCATCTTTGAAAGAGCTATCCAATCAGTCCCACTCCGCTGCTCTTCCCCCATAGCCCTGCTGACACTCCTGCCAGTGGAAACTGTTTCCCCCATAATTTTGATCACCTCTATTAAATCTCCCCTGACCAGTGATTAATGGAGTTCAACGCGGGCAAGTGTCAGATCATCCACTTGGGGCCGAGCAAAGATCAGTCAGTGTGTGGTCTGAAAACATCATGTGAGAGAATAGGTTTTTTTTCTGTGAAATAGCCGGTCCCGTTAAATTTAACAAATGTTGCCCCAGATCTCTGCTCTCTCAAGCAATGAACATTTTAAACCATTCTCATAAAATGCAATGTGTAAAATGAGATATGGGTTAACAGTTCAGGAGATGCAAAGAGCAAAATAAATGAATGAAGTTTCGACTGTCCCTCAGTAACCATATTATCATGTCTTTCATTCTGCAAAATAAAGTTACCGGTTAATTAATGGTGATTAAAGCAGTTCTTATTTATTCACATTAGATGCATGTAATTAATTTAATAAAGTTACATCGCATTCATGAATAAAAAACGGTGATATCAAAATTTCTTCCCTAACCGCGAATCGAACCCATCTCGCAGCGCTGATAGGAATAAGTTATTGAATCATTCAATGATGCCCTCGAAAAATGTCACACAACTAAATTAAAATCACTGCTGTAATGTGTTTCGGTGTTGAAGAAGGGGATTGAAAATGACAATAATAAGCCCAGATTGCGCCCTCGGTGAGACAGAGTTCGAACTTACAAAACAGTTGGTGCTGTGAAGTAACCGCTGATCGAAAGCTGACACCGGTTAAAGAACGAGAAACCGCTCAATATAAAGGATGAGCTCACAAACACCAGGCGCAGGGCAGTCTGGGCAACGAGAAGCCCCTCCTTTCTTATTCAGTGACATGAACGGGAGTCAGACGCCACAAACTTTAATTAAAAGCACAAATACGAGGAACACTTACTTCCAAATCTTCACTGTTAAAATTATATCACTTTATTCCAATTCGAGCTGCGTAGAAGCTGAAAATCAGCACCATGCGGTTTGATGTTCACTGCTGATTCTATTTTCCTCTGCAATATGACAAATGCTGTCCCAGATTCCTGGTGTCATCAGCAATGAGCACTTTAACCCAGACTCCTAAAGCACAGTGTGTAAAATGAGATATGGGTAACAGTTAACATGCAAAGCACAAATAAAGTGATTGAAGTATCGACTCTCGCTCAGTTGTCATTTCTTTCATTGTGCAAAAGAATTTTATCGGTTAATTAATTATGCTTTTCCGTGAAAGCAACATAAAAGTTGAACAAAAATCATTCTCCCAACACGGGGCTCGAACCCACGACCCTACAATTAAGAGTGCCGACCGACTGAGCTAGCCGGGCTGGAGAAGCTGATACGTTCTTGTCTTTGATTGCAGCCAGGCGCCTAGTGGCTCGGCCCCAGGCTAAACCACGAACCAGGTTCTCCTTAATTCCAAGGTGTGTAAGGAAATCAAGCATCAAAAGCCCTTTCATTAACCACAGGGATTCAGGCAATTTTCTGATCGCAAAGCGCTTTCTCACCTTGTCAATATCTCTCGTCTATTTGCCGGTGTTTCCCGATTCTGCATGTCTCTCTGGCTCTGTTTATTCTATGTGAACACCTGCAGGTTGATTTTGAGCGAATACCTGTGCTTGTGTCTTGTCACATTAAATACATGAGGAATTGTGGCGCTTCTCTCCCTGACACTGGGGAAAGAGTGAGACAGTCTTTGGAGCAAGTGTCTGGTTATTGTGAAACGGCAAAGAAAACAATAATTCTGGAATTACCCGGAAAAACAGTGACCCCGACGTGATTTGAACACGCAGCCTTCTGATCTGGGAGTCAGACGCGCTACCGTTGCGCCACGAGCTCCAACAATCTAAATCGCGCTGTTTTTATATACACACGTTCCACAAACACTGTTTCATTCCTCCTGCCTTCTCCTGATTCCTCAGTGTCATGCACAGAAGCGCCTGATGCCCTCATTTCACAGAAATCCCACAGAGCAGATAGAGGCCATTTCGGCCCATCGAGCCTGCACCGACACATATCCCACCCTATCCCCGTAACCCCACGTATTTAATCCCCCTAACACTAAGGATCAATTTATGATAGCCAATCAACCCAACCCACACATCTTTGGACTGTGGGAGGAAACCGGAGCACCCGGAGGAAACCCACGCAAACACGGGGAGAATGTGCAAACAGACAGTCGCCCGAGACCGGATTCGAACCCGCGACCCTTGCGCTGTGAGGCAACAGTTCTAACCACGATGCCACCGTAACTATGCAATCGTAACAAGCAAACACAGGTATTCCTTCAAAATCAACCGGCAGGTGGGCACAGACACAATAAACAGAGCCAGAGAGAAAGACAGAATCGGGAATCTCCGGGAAATAGACAAGAGATATTGACAAGGACTAAAGCGCTTTGCGATCAGAAAATTGCCTGAACCCCTGTGGTTAATGAAAGGGATTTTGCTGCTTGAGTTCCTGATACGCCTTGGGCTTCTGGAGAACTTGTTTCGTAGTTTGCAGAAACGCGGCTCAGACATGCTGTTGTGACCGGGCCGGAGCCACCAGGCACCTGACTGCAATCAGCGACAATGAAATGTAGCTCCAACTGGCTCGGCTAGCTCAGTCGATAAAGCGGTGAGACTCTTAATTTCCAGGTTGGGGGTTCGAGCCCCACGTTGGGCGGTATTTACTTTGTTAAACTTATATGTTGCTTTCAAAGCGTCATTAATTGAGCGATAACCTTGTTTTGCACAATGAAAGAAATGCGAACTGAGAAAATACTGCAGATGCTGGGAATCTGAATTGAAACAGAAAATGCTGGAGATACTCAGCAGGTCAGGCCGCTTCTGCGAAGAGACAAACAGAGTTAACGTTTCAGGTCGATAACCTTTCGTCAGAACTGGAAGAAAGAGGTAATTGAACAGATTTTTAAGCAAGTGTAGGGGATTCTATGAGATCATGGCTGATCTCCTGCCTCAATTCCATTCACCGGCCCCATCGCCATATCCCTTGATGCCCTTACCAGTCAGAAATCTACCGACTTCTGTTTTGAACATACCCAATGACTGAGCCTCCACAGCCCTCTGGAGTAGAGAATTCAAAATATTCACCACCCTCTGTGTGCAGAAATTTCTTCTCCTCTCAGTCCTGAATGGCCTAACCTTTATCCTGAGGCTGTGGCCCCTGGTTCTAGACTGCCCAGCCAAGGGAAACTTTCTCCCAGCATCCAACCGATCAAACCCTGTAATAATTTTGCATGCTTAATGAGATTCCCTCTCATTCTTCCGAATTCAAGAGATTGCAGGCCTAGTTTACACAATCTCTTCTCATACGAGGTCAGTGACAGTCTTGCAAATGGTGACTTGATATTCGGTAGTGGGATCATGATCCAGGCGGAGGTAGGAGGAGGTGTTGGAGAGTTGGCGTACAGCTTCCGCTAGGCAGAGGTCGGTTCGCCAAACAGCAACAGCACCACCCTTGTCAGCAGGTTTTGTGCTTTGCATGTTAACTGTTACCCATATCTCATTTTACACAATATATGGGCTACTCCAGCTCCAATTCTTTTGTTCTTAGTTGTTATTTCCTCACACAGGAGAGCAATCTCGCCCCTGGACAAGCAGAAGGAGCAATTTCCAGCAAAATGATTCCGCAAACGTGGTAACTGCTACACTGTGGAACCGTCTCCACTTTCAGCACCAGGTCAGATGGAAATGTCAAAATTTTTTGAGGATGTAACTGGTAGAATAGATAAGGGGGAACCAGTGGATGTGTGTATTTGGACTTTCAGAAGGCTTTCGATAAGGTCCCACATAAGAGATTGCGGTGCAAAGTTAAAGCACATGGGATCGGGGGTAAGGTACTGACTTGGATAGAGAGCTGGTTGGCGGGCAGGAAGTAAAGAGTATGTCTAAACGGGTCTTTTTCCAAGTGGCAGGCAGTTACTAGTGGGGTAGGGCAGGGACAAGTGCTAGGACCCCAGCTACTCACAATATATATTAATGATCTAGAAGGTTGTACTAGATGTAATAACTCCAAGTTTGCAGACGACACAAAGCTGGGTGGGCACGTGTGCTGTGAGGAGGATGCAGAGAAACTCCACTATGATATGGACAGGTTAGGTGATTTAGCAGAAGCATGGCAGATGCAGTGTAATGTGGATAAATGTGAGGTTATCAACTTTGGTGGCAAAAACAGGAAGACAGCTTATTATCAGAATGTCAATAGATTGGGAAAAGGGGAACTGCAATGAGACCTGGGTGTCCGTGTGCACCAATCGCTGAAGGTAAGCATGCAGGTGCAGCAGGTGGTTAAGAAGGCAAATGTTGGCCTTTATAGTGAGAGGTTTCGAGTACAGGAGCAAGGGTGTCTTGCTGCAGTTGTACAAGGCCTTGGTGAGACCATACCTTGAGTATTCTGAGCAGCTTTGGTCACCTTAGCTGAGGAAGGATGTTCTTGCCATGGTGGGAGTGCAGCGAAGATTCACCAGACTGATACATGGGATGGCAGGAATGACGTATGAAGACAGATTGAGATGATTAGGCTTATATTCGCTAGAGTTTAGAAGAACGAGAGGGGATCTCATTGAAACTTACAAAATTCTAACAGGACTAGACACACTAGATGCAGGAAGAATGATCCCGATGGTGCGGGAATCCAGAACCAGCGGCCACAGTCTAAGGATAAGGGGTAAGCCACTTAGGGCTGAGATGAGGAGGAATTTCTTCACCCAGAGAGTGGTGAACCTGTTGAATTCTGTACCACAGAAGGCAGTTGAGGCCAATTCATTAAATATATTCAAGAAGGAGTTAGATATATTTCTTAAGGCTAAAGAGATAAAGGGATATGGGGAGAAAGCAGGGACAGGGTACTGAATGTGGATGATCAGCCATGATCTCATTAAATGGCGGAGCAGGCTCGAGGGGCCGAATGGCCTACTCCTGCTCCTATCTTCTATGTTTCTATGTGAATGGAGCAGGTGAACTGCTGAATCCCACTTTTAAGGGATGTCCCAAAGTGCTTGACAGTGGTGTGAAAATAAATGAGTTCCGCTTGGTAATTAAAAGTAAAGACTGTCAGAAGTAGGATTCGAAGCCACGCCTCCAGAGGAAACTGCGACCTGAACGCAGCGCCTTAGACCGCTCGGCCATCCTGACTTGCTCCATTAGTTTCTGCATCTCATCACTTCCACATGAAGAACGTTTCCGTCCGGGTGCTTGTTCAATGCTGTTGAAGGCTCAGTGACCGGGATATTATCTCCCCCGGGGTTTTCCTGAGCTTGTGCTCGGTGTATGGGGAGGTTTGTCCCGGGTCCCTATTATCTTGCAGCTCCAGGGATGGGCAGTATCAATCTGAGCTCTGGAGCTGGGAAGAAGCGAATAATTAATGGGTTTGTTTTCGGGGCTGTAATGCGGCTTAGATCTGTTGGTATTAACCGAGGCCGGGGCTGTGCGATATTTCAGTTTGTTCACGTTTAATCAGAGGAATATCCGCAGTCAGGAGCTGAAAAGGACCAAGAGCTGAAAAAACACCAGAAAAAAGATAAGAAATATCAGCAATTGTGATCAACTCTTTAATGTGTGTTCTGGCAGTTTAGTGGTTTAATTGTTTTAATCAACATTCATTAACCGAAAGCGTTGTTTTGCAGAATGAAATAAATGCTCACAGTAAGGGACAGTCGAAAGTTGAGTAATTTAACGTTAATAATTTGTGAAAGTTTATTCATTGACGAAGATTTATACCCTATCAGAATTTACGCACTGTGTATTTTTGGAGTCTGCTTTAAATTGTTCGTTGCTTTTGACACAAGAAATCTGTTAAATTTATTTCACAGAAAGATAATGTTTCCGCCCGGGCTCGAACCGGGGACCTTTCGCGTGTAAGGCGAACGTGATAACCGCTACACTACGGAAACCTCTGCTGAATTGAGCATCGAGAAAGCACTGTTCAGACAGAAGGGACACTACAGAATCGCTCTTTCTGCAATGATTTCTTTTCACTGGCATTTCTCTGACCGAACTGCACAAGTCAAAAATGTTCCTTTCAAACTCATTAAACTGTCGAATTTCCTTCCCTCTGGTTTAACCCAGGCGTTTAACTTGTTCTGCAAACCATGAACCAGGTTCACCTGAATTCCAAGGTGTGTCAGGAAATCAAGCTTCAAAAGCCCTTTCATTAACCACAGGGATTCAGGCAATTTTCTGATCGCAAAGCGCTTTCTCACCTTGTCAATATCTCTCGTCTATTTGCCGGTGTTTCCCGATTCTGCCTGTCTCTCTGGCTCTGTTTATTCTGTGTGACCACCTGCAGGTTGATTTTGAGCGAATACCTGTGCTTGTGTTTTGTCACATTAAATAAATGAGGAATTGTGGCGCTTCTCTCCCTGACACTGGGGAAAGAGTGAGACAGTCTTTGGAGCAAGTGTCTGGTTATTGTGAAACGGCAAAGAAAACAATAATTCTGGAATTACCCGGAAAAACAGTGACCCCCGACGTGATTTGAACACGCAGCCTTCTGATCTGGAGTCAGACGCGCTACCGTTGCGCCACGAGGTCCTACAATCAAAAGCGCGCTGTTTTTATATACACACGTTCCACAAACACTGTTTCATTCCTCCTGCCTTCTCCTGATTCCTCAGTGTCATGCACAGAGGCGCCTGATGCCCTCATTTGTTTAACGTAACAAGCAGACACAAACACAGGTATTCCTTCAAAATCAACCCGCAGGTGGCCACAGACACAATAAACAGAGCCAGAGAGAAAGACAGAATCGGGAATCTCCGGGAAATAGACAAGATATATTGACAAGGACTAAAGCGTTTTGCGATCAGAAAATTGCCTGAACCCCTGTGGTTAATGAAAGGGATTATTGCTGCTTGAGTTCCTTATAAGCCTTGGGCTTCTGGAGAACTTGTTTCGTAGTTTGCAGAAATGCGGCTCAGACATGCTGTTGTGACCGGGCCGGAGCCATCAGGTACCTGACTGCAATCAGCGACAATGGAATGCAGTTTTAACAGGCCCGGCTAGCTCAGTCGGTAAAGCATGAGACTCTTAATCTTAGAGTACGTGGGTTCGAGCTCCCAGGTTGAGCGGTATTTAATTTGTTAAACTTTTATGTTGCTTTCAATGCGTCATTAATTGAGCGATAACCTTGTTTTGCACAATGAAAGAAATGCGAACTGAGAAAATACTGCAGAAGCTGGAAATCTGAATTGAAACAGAAAATGCTGGAGATACTCAGCAGGTCAGGCAGCTTCTGCGAAGAGAGAAACAGAGTTAACGTTTCAGGTCGATAACCTTTCGTCAGAACTGGAAAAAAGAGGTAATGGAACAGATTTTTAAGCAACTGTAGGGGATTCTATGAGATCATGGCTGATCTCCTGCCTCAATTCCATTCACCGGCCCTATTGCCATATCTCTTGATGCCCTTACCAGTCAGAAATCTACCGACTTCTGTTTTGAACATACGCAATGACTGAGCCTCCACAGCCCTCTGGGGTAGAGAATTCCAAAGATTCACCACCCTCTGTGTGAAGAAATTTCTTCTCCTCTCAGTCCTGAATGGCCTAACCTTTATCCTGAGGCTGTGGCCCCTGGTTCTAGACTTCCCAGCCAAGGGAAACATTCTCCCAGCATCCAACCGATCAAACCCTGTAATAATTTTGCATGCTTAATGAGATCCCCTCTCATTCTTCCGAATTCAAGAGACTGCAGTCCTAATTTACTCAATCTCTTCTCATACGAGGTCAGTGACAGTCTTGCAAATGGTGACTTGATATTCGGTAGTGGGGTCATGGTCCAGGTGGAGGTAGGAGGAGGTGTTGGAGAGTTGGCGTACAGCTTCTGCTAGGTAGCGGTCGGTTCACCAAACAGCAACAGCACCACCCTTGTCAGCAGGTTTTGTGCTTTGCATGTTAACTGTTAACTGTTACCCATATCTCATTTTGCACAATATATGGGCTACTCCAGCTCCTAATTCGTTTGTTCTTAGTTGTTATTTCCTCACACAGGAGAGCAATCTCGCCCCTGGACAAGCAGAAGGAGCAAGTTCCAACCAAATGGTTCCGCAAACGTGATAACAGCTACACTGTGGAACCGTCTCCACTTTCAGTACCAGGTCAGATGGAAATGTTAAAATTTTTTGAGGATGTAACTGGTAGAATAGATAAGGGAGAACCAGTGGATGTGGTGTATTTGGACTTTCAGAAGGCTTTCGATAAGGTCCCACATAAGAGATTGGTGTGCAAAGTTAAAGCAGATGGGATCGGGGGTAAGGTAATGACTTGGATAGACAACTGGTTGGCAGACAGGAAGCAAAGAGTATGTCTAAACGGGTATTTTTCCAAGTGGCAGGCAGTTACTCGTGGGGTAGGGCAGGGATAAGTGCTAGGACCCCAGCTACTCACAATATATATTAATGATCTAGAAGGTTGAACTAGATATAATAACTCCAAGTTTGCAGACGACACAAAGCTGGGTGGGCAGACAGGAAGCAAAGAGTATTTCTAAACGGGTATTTTTCCAATGCTACCGCGGCTACGCACTATTCAATTTCAATACTAAGAAAGAAAATGTTCCAATAATGCGTAATACCACTTACGCTGACATCTGTACGCGGGGGTCTTCCAAGCCCCATCCTGTTGACATTCAGCAAAAAAATATGGGATTGTCTTGAAGCGCTAAGAGAGACGTTACAACAGAGTTATAATTTTTACACGACAACTATCTGTCGCATATTAGTCACCTTATGACCCATGTTAATTCAGATTCTCATCCTTGTTATCAAATCCATCCGCGGCCTCGTCCTCTCCCTATCTCTGTAACCTCCTCCAACCCTCCGAGATCTCTGCGCTCCTCCAATTCTGGCCTCTTGAGCACCCCCGATTTTCATCGCTCCGCCATTGGCAGCCGTGCCTTCAGCTACCTGGGCCCTAAGCTCTGGAATTCCTTCCATAAACCTCTCGATCTCACTCGCTCTCTCTTGTCCTTTAAGACTCTCCTTAAAACCTACCTCTTTTACTGAGCACCTAACCTCGTGGCCCTGAAATTCGAGCCTGGGGCTTCCCGCGGGTGCAAGCCCCCGACCTGCACTTACCTCGCGCACAGGCCATTGATCTGTGGGCCCGCATGAGATTCCGATCCTGGGCCTACTCCAACTGCCGGCGCGCGGTGCTTGCGTATCCCAGGGGCGCAGTTAGTTCGATGCATCCCCTTTGATCACGTGGGCCATGGAGAGCCAATGGTAGCAGGGAATGCTTCATTCATAAGTTTGACAGGAAGGGCTGTCAAACCTATAAATACTATAAGCTGCAAAACATCACTAAATCTTCAAATAATTTTTTTAAAAATCACATTTTATAATAACTATAAATTACATGAGATAACTATTTTAAACAATAATTTAAATTTTTGAAAAAATTAATTATATCTTCTAATGGGGCTAAAAATAAACTTAACTTTCTTTAAATATTTAAAAATAATAAATCTGTGGAAAAAATGTTTTAATTTTAATTAATTCACCACTTACCTTGTTAAAAGCAGGCCTTGCGCCTGCTTTTTATATGTGTAACTCCTGGAGACTTATCCTCCCGGAGAAACTTGCAAAAAAAACCGTAAGTTCGATGCGCACGCACTGCCTCTCCGGCGCACATGTTCCACCTCTCAACCGCTTCTTTCAGGGGAACGGAAGTTCCGGTTTCCCGCGCATGCGCAGTGCATGCACGAAACTGGCACTTTCGTTGGGCCTACGCGTGAGTACCCCGTGCGTACTCACCCGTGGGGACAAGAATTTCTGGGCCATTACCTTTTTATGTGGCTCGGTGTCAAATTTTGTTTGATAATCGCTCCTTTGAAGCGCCTTGGGAGATTTTGCTATGTTAAAGGTGCTGTGTCAATACAAGTTGCTGTTATTGTATATTTGCACTCTTTAACCCTTTGTGCCTCATTAGTATTGTGATTCAGTGGCTAGCTTGAGATGTTATATGGGCAAATGCAGTTGCTGCTAACTTCGTTTTCCCTTTGATACAGCCTACTTCTCCCCACTCTGCAATCTTAGTCATATTTGGACTTGTTCCTCCCAGACCTGCTTTGTAACTGGCTTTCCTGAACTGTGAGGGTGGGTGAGGAAAATAAAAATGTAAAGAAGGGAAGAAAAAAATAAAAGAACATCATCGAAGCAGATAAACTTACAGCACAGAAGGAGGCCATTCGGCCCGTCGTGCCTGTGCTGGCTCGTTGAAAGAGCAGTCACGCTTAGTCTCGCCCTCCCCGCATTCTGTCCGTAACCCTGTAAGTTGCTCAATCTCGAGGGCCTGTCCGACTCTGCTTTAAAATGATTTATGGAATCAGCTTCCACCGCCTTTCCAGATCCAGCGTTCCAGATCCTCACAACTTTCTGAGTGAAAACAATTCTCCTCATCTCCCCTCCAGATCTTTTTCCAATGGTTTTGAATCTGTGACCTCTGGTTATCGACTCACTCACCTGATGGAAATTTTTCTCTATTTATCGAGCCAAACCTCTCACCATCTTGAAAACCTCTATTAGGTCACCTCTTAACCTTCTCTGTTCCAAGGAGAACAGTCCAAACTTCTCCAACCTCTCCTCATAACTGAAGCCCCTCATCCCTGGTGACATCCCTGGTAAACCTCCTCTGTACCCTTTCTAAGGCCTTTTACATCTTTCCTGAAATGTGGTGTCCAGAATTGTCCTCAATACTCCAGCTGAGGCCTGACATCGATGAAAAAGAAAAAGGAGAAATGGAGGGAGGAAGAGAAAGAAAGAAAGACTTGCGTCTCTACAGCGCCTCTCATGACCACTGGATGTCCGAAAGCGCTTTACAGCCAATGAAGTGGAGTCACTGTTGTAATGTGGGAAACATGGCAGCCAATTTGCACATAGTAAGCTCCAACAAACAGCAATGTGATAATGATCAGATAATCTGTTTTAGTGATGTTGATTGAGGGATAAATATTGGCCCCAGGAAGAACTCCCCTACTCTTCATCGAAATAGTGCCACGGGATCTTTTACGTCCACTTGAGAGAGCAGACAGGGCCTTGGTTTAATGTCTCATCCAGAAGACAGCACCTCCGACAGTGCAGCGCTCCCTCAGCACTGCACTGGGAGTGTCAGCCTAGCTTTATATGCTCAAGTTACACTCCGACAGTGCAGCGCTTCCTTAGCACTGCACTGGGAGTGTCAGCCTCGCTTTATATGCTCAAGTTCCTTGGAGTGGGATTTGGACCCACAAGCATCTGGACTCAAAGGCAAATGTGCTACCCACTGAGCCACAGCTGACACTCAAAGAGCAAGGATAGCAGGAAGGAAAATATAATGGTTGAAAAGACAGAAAGAAGAAACTTCACAGGAAAGTGAGGAAGTATTTGATGTGATGGACAGTACAGAGGGAATTTATCTTTGTGTCTGTTGTATTGTACCTGCCTGGCAGTGTTTGATAGCATCATGTATACTGCAAAGGGAGCTATGCTTGTATCTAACCTGTGTTTATCTGACCTGTAGTGCTCAGTTTCATGTTGTACAGAAAACATTGGCCCAGAAATTCGGGTCGGGGGCTTCCCGCGGGTGCAAGCTTCCGTCCTGCACTTACCTAGCGCGCCGGCCGTTGTGCTGTGGGCCCACGTGGAATTCCGATCCTGGGCCTGCTCCAACTGCCGGTACGCAGTGCTTGCATATCCCAGGGGCGCAGTTAGTTCAAACCGTCCCCTGGTATCACGTGGGCCATGGGGAGCCAATGGTAGCAGGGAATCTTTAGTCATAGATTTGACAGGAAGACCTGTCAAATCCATGAATTAGAGATCAGCCCCAAAACATAACTAAAACTTCAAATAATTTTTTTTAAAATCACATTTTTAAAATAACCATAAATTACATAAAATAACTATTTTAAACAATAATTTAAATTTTTGAAAAAATTAATTACAGTTTCTAATGGGGCTAAAAATAAACTTACCGGCCTAGAAATTGGGTATAGCCCTGCTTGAGGCATTAGAACTGGTGATGCGCAAAGTTTATAGCCAGACGAAACTTATCGCTGCCTGGCGCGATATTGGGTTGCATCGCCCCCAGAGGGGATTCAGGCGCTAAATCAGCCGTTGCACGGTGCTCTTAAGGTGCAAAAGGTCAGGCGCTACTCAATATCGACGCGGACGGGCGCAGCGCAGGTGAACTCAATGACGGGAAAGCACGAGACCTCCAGGCGCCGGCCGGCTCTTAAAGGGGTGGGTCAGTCAGCCTGAGCATCAACACCTAACGCCCTGTAGGCCTCAGATTCGGCGCTCGCCCTTGTCTGGCGGTACAAACTTGTTCATCATGGAGAAGGTTAGACAGAGAGCAGAGTGCTTCAGCACTTAGGCTCTGGACCGCTTGGTGGCTGCAGTTGAATACCGTCGAGAGGTCCTGTATCCGGATAATGGCATGAGGCCGAATCAGAAGGCTTACCGATGATCTTGGAGGGAGGTTGCTGTGAGGGTCAACTCCAGCAGCATGGCGACCAGGACCCCTGTTCAGTGCAGGAAGAAATTCAACGACCTCACACGGATCGTTAGGGTGAGTGATGGTTTACCAAACTTGTGCTTCCCTCCATCTGCAGCTGACTTCGGGCACCCTGTTGCCATGATGCCCCAATGGCCATCTGTCAGCAAGCACCCATGACCCTTTCTGGCCACACACATGGACAGATGTCTCAAGGCCTCATGTAAGGGCTCTTGCACCATGGGGGCATGTGAAGAGGTCTCAAGGCGTTAAGTAAGGTCTCTTGCACCATGGCGGGCATGCGAAGAGGTCTCCAGGCCTCATGTAAGGGCTCTTGCACCATGGGGGGCATGCGATGAGATCTCAAGGCATCATGTTACAGAACTTCCCCTTCTTTCCCCTGCAGTCCAAGCTGGCGATGATTCGAAAGGAGCAGTGTCGAACCGGTGGCGGACCTCCACAAGTGGTCACTCTCACGGATCTGGAGGAGAGAGTGCACCAGATACTTGGAGGACGTCTGTCTGGTCCTGTGACCACTGCATCTGCCGACCCCATTACCGACAGCGAGGGTAAGACTCTCACCTTTTTCACCTGTTGCCTTTCACTTGGTCCCCCCGCCAGCATGCATCCTCAGTGTGCAGCCATGTCAGAGCCTTGCCGCAATCTGGCATGCCTTTCAGCAAAGCTGTCCTTTTGCTAAAGCCACTCTTCCACCTCCCACTTTCAGATGAAGCAGCACCAACTCAGGCTCAATGCGTTGAAGCTGCCAGTGCCAGTGCCACCGGAGGCGAGGACCAGGAGGAATCCGGACCAGCCGTTGCAGAATCCGGGGAGCTGACACATCTACAGTCTGGGGATAGTAGTCCCCTGGAGGGGAGGGGGGGGCTCTGAGGATGACGCAGTTGCCGGACCAAGCGGCATGCAGCCACGCACGGGGGATAGGCAAGTGCGGCCACCGTCTCCCCGCAGGGCAAGGCAGGTCGTCATGACTGCTGCACAGAGTGCAGATGAGGTCCGTCGCCTGGCTGAGATGAGCAAACAGGCACGGCTCAGACACACGGAGCTGATGGCTGCAGTGGAGAAGATGCCTGAGTCAATAGATTCATTGGCTAGGAGTATGTTGGACTTCGGGGCAACAATGGAGTGGACTCTGCAGGGCTTTGGGGCAGCAATGGCGAGGTCTCTCCAGGTGTTCGGGGAAACAATGGACAGGACTATCCAGGGCTTCGGCCCAACAATGGAGAGGACTGTCCACGGCTTTGAGTCGGTCATGGAAAGGACTGTTCAGGGTTTCGGACAATCCCTGGAAAGGTCTGTGCAGGGCTTGTCCGAGGCAGTGGAGCGGTTGGCACCAGCCTTGTCCGAAGCAATGGGAAGAACTGTCCAGGCCTTCTCCGATGCACTGGCACCTGGCACACAGGTCCTCACTGTTGCCACGCAGTCACTTGCTGGGCTCCTCCACAGCCAGATTGACGCAATGCGATCTCTCACTGCAGCCACCCTCTCTGCATCAGACAGGATCACCCCGGGCCCTTCCACTCCCGTACAAGGCCAGGAATCAGTGGAGCATGCGACTGTGGCGGATGAGCCGAGCCGCTCCCCTCAGATAGCCAGTGTGTCGTCCGACCATGGTGCAGGTGTCCTCTCTCGGCAGGAGACCATTGCACATGCCAGCGCTGGGACGCCTGCATTGCAGCTGCCACCACCTGCAGGCCACACTGCTTCCAGCCATGGTCACAGCAAGCATCCTGCGTCTGCACCCTCCAAGCCCAGAGGTCGGCTAGCCCGTCCCTCAGGGGCTTCTGCGCTTCCAGACAGTCAGGATGCATCCCCCAGCCTTGAGCCCGCCACTGGGGTCCACTTACGTAGAAGCAGCAGGGAGCAAAGGGGCCAGGCGCGAAAGAGAAGTCATTCTCCCTCAAGGGGCCAGTTGTAGAGGGAGGTGCTGAGACGTTTGTTTGTCCAAATTCAAGGACACCCTCACATGCTGTTATATTTGCAGAAGGTTTGTTGAGTTTTGCGGCTTTGCCGAACAGTTATTTTGAAAGTTATGCTTTCTGCTGACATGACGTTGTTTAGCTGTAATGAAAGAATTTTGTACCAATAAACAGAAGTTTCAATGTGGCATGGTGCATGTGACCACTTTCAGTGATGCTGGCATTCAGAGGCCCTCAAACATCCAAAGTGCGCATGAGTTAAGACTCTCATCATTCCGCCACAGGGGTGTCGACAGGAGTCCAGAGGAGCCTCTGACGTATGGGCCTTCCACTTTCAGCAGCCCTTCCATCTTCCTCCTCCTCCTCCTCCTCCTCCACCTGCTCTTCCTCCTCCTCATCCTCCTCCTCCTCATACTCCTCCTCCTCCGCCTGCTTGTGCAGGGTCCAAGGGAAGGTAATGAAATGACGCGTTCGCCTATAAAGGCCATCTGTCACTTGCCGGATGCAACAGTGGACTGCAGCCTGAGTGACAGTCACATTGTCCCCAATGGCTGACTGAAAGGATCCGTTGGCATAAAACTGGAGGCCATCAGTCAGTTTAGCCATCACGGACAGAGAGGTTCTGCAGCGTTCACGCGGCTGCAGATCCTGACCAAGCAGGTGGCACAGATCAGTAACAATGTCCCTCCAGATTCGGATCCTTTCCAAACACTGCTCCTCCGACATGTCAAGGCTTGTCACCTGCTGCCTAAAGACCCTCGCAGCATCCCATCGCATTGGCCGACCTCCATTGCCCCTCCTCCTTCTGGCCAATCCCGGCCCTCTCTCCCGCCATCTCTCTGCCCCTTCACAGTGTTGGGCAATGAGGCCGTCGCCCTCCCAACAAGCTCCCATTCCGATGCCAGTTGGTCAAAAGGCTTTTAGGTGTAGTGCTGCAAGTGCTTCGGACAGGGTTGAAGGTCCCAAGTACTGTAAAGCTAAATTCCCAGAACTCCGCTCCACATTAGCTCACCAACTCTCTTTAGCAGCGATCGCAATGAGCAGGCCAAGTGGCAGAAGATTCTGCAGTGGAGCTGTCCACTTTAAATAGCGCCCCCCTACTCCGAGAAGGGCCTGTTAGCCCTCCCTCAAACTGTCACTAATAGTGCTGGGTGCTAAGGCTCCGGGCGCCACCCAATATGCGCTCAGGCGCTCCTGAAAGGCGTTGCACACTGAAATGACTTCATGAGCTGCTTGCGCTCGCGGGCGCGCGCAAACACTTAGCGCAGGCGCTAAATGTATAGTCAATATCTGAGTTGGCGCTATCATCATAGCGTCCGCCCCAACATAGTGCTTCGCCCCAATTCTAGGTCTCTTTAGGCGCTCAGCGCTGGCGCTACCAACCCAATTTCTAGGCCACCTTTCTTTAAAGTATTTAAAAATAATAAACCTGTGGAAAAAATGTTTTAATTTTACTTAATTCAGCACTTACCTTGTTAAAAATAAGGCCTTGTGACTGCTTTTTAGAAGTGTAGCTCCTGGAGACTTACCCTACCGGAGAAACCTGGAAAAAAAAACGGAAGATCCAGGCGTACGCGCTGCCTCTCCAGCGCACGCGTTCGACCTGTGAACCCCTTCCTTTAAGGGAACGGAAGTTCCGGTTTCCCGCGCATGCGCAGTGCATGCACAAAACCGGCACTTTCGTTGGGCCTACGCGTGAGTACCCCGCGCGTACTCACCTGTGGAGACCCGAAGTTCTGGCCCATTACTGTATGTGTCTCATTTTCTGATCCACATGATCAGGGATACTGGCTGTGCATTCGTCTCAGCTTAGTGACAACCCCATCAGATTATTGAGAAACACCATTCAGTTGAAACACTTCCATTTATACAGTGCCTTTCAACGACCACTGGACGTCCCAAAGCGCTTTACAGCCAATGAATTTGAAATGTAGGAAACGCAGCAGCCATCTGTGCACAGCAAGCTCCCACAAACAGCAATGTGATAATGACCAGATCATCTGCTTTTTAGTGATGTTGATTGAGGGATAAATATTGGCCCCAGGACACTGAGGATAAGCTCCCCCTGCTGTCCTTTGGAATAGTGCCATGGGATCACTTACCTCTCATCAACAGTGTGGCACTCCCTCAGTACTGCACTGGGAGTGACAGTCTAGATTTTTGTGCTCAAGTCCCTGGAGTGGGACTGTGAACCCACAACCTTCTGACTCAGAGGCGAGGGCGCTCCCCACTGCGCCACAGCTGTCCCAGAATACAGCATCAACCCGATAAAAGGACGACGTTAAATGCTCACCTCAACTATTTCATATCCTCGGACACAAGTCACCTTTACTGTGTCTTTAAAATTGAATTTCAGCCACGAAGGCTCCAGAAGGCTCTTCGGTAAGACTCGATTGGAGCAAGTTGTTTCCACTTCTGTAGGCAAACCCAAATATAATCAACAGAGCTCTTGGCTAAAATGATTCATTCTTTCAATTTTAAAAGCTGTTTTGCTGGTGCTGATTAACAGGCAAAGGCAGTCCTCATACGATTAAATAGAATTTTCATGCTTTGCTCAAAAGAATACTCATTTACTCATTTACTATGGGCTGAATTTTGTCAATGGGGAACTTTTGGAAGCGGGACTCCCACTTGTCGGGTTTTAGTCCCGCCTCCATCGACTTGAGGCCAACCCGCGCTATTTTCCCTTGATTGACCTTGTTAAGCCCGCCCAGCAGGCTTAGCAGGCCAATTAAGGGGAAGCCGGTTACAGAGAACGTCAGTGAGTGACGTTTCATCTGTCAAAACCTTTTGACAGATGAATTGTCATCATTTGACAGCTCTGTGAAGCTGTCAAATACTGACAGTCTCTGTAGTTTGATGAGTTCTTGTATTCAAGACCTCATCAAACCACTTTTGTGAGCAGAAATTAGATGGTTGTTGCATCGGAGAATGCAGCGGCCATCTGTCATCTCTGCCAGTGAGATGTGAGACTCTCCGCATCCCCAACTGTTGAAGCCTGCAGGAAGAAACAAAGGTAAGCAAACATTTTCTATCACTTTGCACTTACCTCACACACTTACCGCTCCACACTTGCACCCACCACTTACCTCCACAGCGCACTTTTGTACCCCTCTGACCCCCGCAGACCCACGGCTCACCTCGGTGACCCTGGCGGGGTTTCCCGATGTTTGGAAAAATGGGGATAATCCTCTTAACTGCCTGTTAACTACCTGTTAACAAGCAGTTAAGTGACTGTAATCCCCTTCCCACCTCAGGAGATAGGACCTGGCGCAAGTCGGCTACCCACCTCCTGGGAAGATGGCATGGAGGCGGATTCGGGGTGGGATGAGTACCCGTCCCCCAGATTCTGCCATTTTACCAGTAGTCCCGCCTTCAAATCCGCCTCCCCAAGGCTGGCAAAATCACCCCCTAGGACTTTTACCGCAACACTAAAATCATAGGGAATTTCAACACGGTGCCACGCAATGGAAACAAATGATTGAATATTTAAAATCACTTTGTCCGGATACAGGGGAAATGAAAGACCTAATAAGATGATTGTTCTCAGAAGGCTAAGTAGATCTATGTGAGAAAGGAAGGATAGAGGGAAGGAAGGAAGAAATAAAGGCCACTGCCATTGCCTCACTGTGTAAAGTCAAAAGTCAGTGTGAAGCTGAACTGGATAACTTCAGGAAGACCAACAGGGTTACAATTGGCTTCAATGCTCCTGACGTAGGGATTCTAAAAGATAATTTTAAAAGATAATGGAGCATTAGCCAGTAAATTCAGTAATAAATCCGATAGGGACTTCAGGAGAGTGGTGAGAATGTGGAACTCGCTACCACAGTGAGTAGTTGAGGCGAATAGTAGATAAACACATGAGGGAGAAAGGAATAGAAGGATATGTTGATGGGGTGCGATGAAGAGGGGTGTGGGGAGGTGGGGGTGTGTCAAGCAGTTTGACACCATCCAGGACAAAGCAGTCCCGCTTGATCGGCACCCCATCCACCACCTTTTACATTCACTCCCTCCATCACCGGCGCACCGTGGCTGCAGTGTGCACCATCTACAAGATGTACTACAGCAACTCGCCAAGGCTTCTTCGGCAGCACCTCCCAAACCCGCGACCTCTACCACCTAGAAGGACAAGGGCAGCAGGCACATGGGAACACCACCACCTCCAAGTTCCCCTCCAAGTCACACACCATCCTGACTTAGAAGTATATCGCCGATCCTTCATCGTCGCTGGGTCAAAATCCTGGACCTCCCTCCCTAACAGCACTGTGGGAGCGAGCACCTTCACCACACGGACTGCAGCGGTTGAAGAAGGCGGCTCACCACCACCTTCTCAAGGGCAATTAGGGATGGACAATAAATGCTGGGCCTTGCCAGCGATGGCCACATTCCATAAAAAAGAATTATTGTTTTTTTTAAAGTCACTTCTGCAAAATTACATATCTAGAGGGCGATTTACGCTGATGCCCATCTAACTGTATCCCAGCTTCATCCAGTGTCCTTAAAGAGGAGTGCGGCAATGGGAAACAAGTTATAGTTGGAGGTGACAACTAATCCTTTTTAATCCTTCTCAAATCCAGATAATAGAGATTTTATCATAGGGTACTGTCAGTTAATGCGAGGGGTGTTATGATTGACAATGCCATGAATTAGAAGTGAAAAACAATTGCGGATTTGGTTTATTTAATCCAAAATGCACCCAAACTTACTTTTACAGTTCCGCTTGTCGCTCTGAATCACAAATCCAATTGGGCAGTAGCAGTGATATCCACCAATATTATTCCCACAGTAATGGCTGCACCCGTGAGCATCAAGCTCACACTCGTTGACGTCTGGGCAGAAGAGACCCGGTAATTGAAGTTTGACAGAGATAAAGGAAGAACAATTAGAGTTCTGAGTGAAAGAGAATTTCGATCACGTAGAATTTACAGCCCGATGTCTTCTGTTCGTTGTAATGAAATTGTAAGTGTGTTCTTTAAACTGATCATTGTGTGCAGTGTAAGAAGCCCCCTCCACAACTTTACAATTTTTAAAATTCATTTTTGGGATGTTGGCGTCGCCGGCATTTATTGTCCATTCCTAGTTGCCCTTGAGAAGGTGGTGGTGAGCCTTCTTCTTGAACCGCTGCAGTCCGTGTGGTGAAGGTACTCCCACAGTGCTGACTGAACCTCCCAAATTCACAGCCGCTACCACCTAGAAGGACAAGAGCACCACCTCCAAGTTCCCCTCCAAGTCACACACCATCCTGACTTGGAAATATATCAGCCGTTCCTTCATCGTCGCTGGGTCAAAATCGTGGAACTCCCTCCCTAACAGCACTGTGGGAGCAGCATCACCACACGGACTGCAGCGGTTCAAGAAGGCGGCTCATCGTGATCTTCTCGAGGACAACTAGGAATGGTCAATAAATGCTGGCCTTGCCAGTGACACCGACATCCTGTAAATGAATTTAAAAAAAATTAGACTGGTTCAGATGTGTGAAGATAAATATATTGGCTCAGAAATTCGGGTCTCCACGGGTGAGTACGCGTTGGGTACTCACCCGTAGGCCCAATGAAAGTGTTGGTTTCGTGAATGCACTACGCATGCGTGGGAAACCGGAACTTCCATTGCCCTAAAGGAAAGGTTTCAGAGGTCGAACACGTGCGCCGGAGAGGCTGCGCGTGCACATGTAACTTCCTTTTTTTTTGCAGGTATCTCCGGGAGGGTAAGTCTCCAGGCCTGCTTTTAACATGGTAAGTGGTGAATTAATTAAAATTAAAACATTTTTTCCACAGCTTTATTATTTTTAAATACTTTAAAGAAAGGTAAGTTTATTTTTAGCCCCGTTAGAAAATGTAATTAATTTTTTCAAAAACTTAAATTATTGTTTAAAATAGTTATTTCATGTAATTTATAGTAATTTTAAAAATGTGTTTTTTTTATATTTATTTGATGATTTAGTGATGTTTTGGGGCTTATAGTATTTATAGGTTTGACAGGTCTTCCTGTCAAACTTATGAATGAAGCATTCCCTGCTACCATTGGCTCTCTATGGCCCATGTGATCCCAGGGGATGCATCGAACTAACTGCACCCCTGGGATACGCAAGCACTGCGCGCCGGCAGTTGGAGCAGGCCCAGGATCGGAATCCCACGTGGGCCCACAGCTCAACGGCCGGCGCACTCGGTAAGTGCGGATCAGGGGCTTGCACCCGCGGGAAGCCCCCGACCTGAATTTCTGGGACATTAGACATATTCCAGGCAGCAATTCACTTAAGCTGTGAAATAGTGCCATATATGATCATAATCACAGAACCACAGAAACCTCACAGTACAGATGAGGCCATTTCAGCCCATCGAGCCTGCACCGACACATATCCCACCCTATCCCCGTAACCCCACGTATTTAATCCCCCTAACACTAAGGGTCAATTTTTATCATAGCCAATCAACCTAACCCCACACATCTTTGGACTGTGGGAGGAAACCGGAGCACCCAGAGAAAACCCAGGCAAACACGGGGAGAATGTGCAAACTCCACACAGACAGTCACCCTGGGCCAGATTCAAACCCAGGTCCCTGGCGCTGTGAAGCAACAGTGCTAACCACTATGCCACCGTGCTGCCCGGTGTCTGTGTCTCTGGGGATAGCAAACTAATGTAAGCTGTGTCTGTGGGGATAGCAAACAATGTCCAAGTAACAGGGTCTAGCCTTGGCCTAGTAATCCAACACAATCAATTATTATGTCCCCGGTCAAATTCTTCAATTCGTGACTTACCAACGCGCGAATAGAGCGCCAGAAACCCAGTGAATGGTTTGGTTTCAGAACCATCCGACGTAAATAAAACCCTCAGTGAGTTACTGGTGGAATAGTATTCCTGCAGTCCTGGATCACCTCCATCATCTTCTCGTTTGCCACACAGCTTAGCCAAGTGGTTGTCCTCTGATAGGATCTGTTGTAATAGTATTAACACTAATCATCACCACATACCTTTGGTTTAATATGCTTAAAGTTCCATGAAACAGGGTCGGTTTTGCTTTTAATGCCTGGTGGAAAATGAGCGGTAGTGGGTCGCCCGCCCATTTTGCACCCCGTCCGATTTCTCGCCAAAGGCAACAGAAATAGGGCAGTGTGATGATGCGCTACCACCTGTTCGCTACAAAATGGCAAGAATGAACGCAGACAATACAGTTGTCTATGAACCCGACTCCTTTCAACGGTCACGGGCTTTTCAAACATTTGAAGAGGTTCAGACTGCTGTGCGAGATCAGTAACCAACACTTTAATAGGTCTTTCTGCCCTTTGTTCATGAACTAAGTTAACTTTCGGGGTTGTAGTCCCGCCTCCATCGAGATGCGGCCAATCCACGCGATTTTAACTTGATTGGCCTTGTTGAGCCCACCCAGCGGGCTCAGCAGGCCAGGTAAGGGCCACCCGACAACAGGTGACATCACAGACTGAAATTTCATCTGTCAAGATCTTTTGACAGATGAAATATCAGCGTTTCACAGCTGTTTGAAGCTGTCAAACACTGACAGCCTTACTTCTAACATGAGTCCTTCTCCACAGACTCAGTTAGAAATCTCACCGGCACAGAAAGCTGCAGGTTGTCACTTTTGACAGTTCACAGCCGTTCTGCTTTCTGTGCCAGGTTAGATGATGCACTCCCAAAACCTAGAGGAAGGACGGCTAAAAAGGTAAGTACAGGTAATTTAAACTTCTTTACACACTTTAGACACACCAAACACACTTACCTTTGCACTCATGCACCCATCACTCACCTGAACGCCGACATCTCGACCCCTCCAAGTCCTACAACCTGATGGCTCGACTCCTCGAACTTGGCGTGGATTGGAGCCGTCGGAAATCCCACACTTCAAGGTTTAAACATGCAGTTAATTGGCACTAATCCCTTCCCGCCTCAGGTAGGTGGGTCCCAGTGCTGGGCGGGTACCTGCTTCCTTTGAAACTTACATGGAGTCGGGTTGGGGGCGGGATGGTGTCGGGACCCCAGAATTCGGGCCTTTAACCCCCGCACGCCACCAATCACGACTCCAAGGATCAGTTAAAATTGAGGCCAAAGCGTCTGTTTAGCCTTCATTAAAATAGAAATGCTTCCGACAAACTTATTCATTGCACTTTGCCTAATATCGCACAGCCTGATTTCAGTTCCTTCGGGGGGTCATGTTAACTTTGGGCGAGAGTGTAAGACAGGCAATATCGGAGCCACCATCTCCTGTACAACTTCCCCTGATTTTGATTCCCAGGTCACCTCTCAGCCTTCTCTCGGCATACGGGGTGGGACATTTCGGACTGAGATGAGGACGAATTTCTTCACTCAGAGGGTGGTGAATCTGTGGAATTCCCCACCACAGAAGGCTGTGGAGGCCAAGTCACTGAATATATTTAAGGAGATCGATAGATTTCTAGATACAAAACGCATCAAGGGGTACGGGGAGAGAGCGGGAGTATGGTATTGAGATAGAGGATCAGCCATGATCATATTAAAAGGCGGAGCAGGCTCGAAGGGCCGAATGGCCTACTCCTGCTCCTATTTTTCTATGTTTCTATGTACACCTTCCCCTGATTTTGATTTCCATTGAATTCAATCAGGTCACCCCTCATCCTTCTCTTTTCTAGGGAGAAGAGCCCCACCCTGTTCAATCTTTCCTGATATGTATAAGCTCTCTCTTGTAGTATTATCCTTGTAAATCTTGTTTGCACCTTCACATCTAGAACTTGGGGGCATAGTCTCAGGATAAGGGGTTGGCCATTTAATACTGAGATGAGGAGGAATTTGTTCACTCAGAGGGTTGTGAACCTTGGGAATTCTCTGCCCCAGAGGGATGTTAATGCTGAGTCTTTGAGTATATTCAAGGCTGAGATCAATATATTTTTAGATTCTAGGGGAATCAAGGGATATGGGGATCAGGCGGGAAAGTGGAATTGAGGTTAATGATCAGCCATGATCTTATTGAATGGCAGAGCAGGCTCAAGGAGCCGTGTGGCCGACTCCTGCTCCTGTTTCTTATGTCCTTATGTTCTCCAGCACCTCTACAGTCTCAATACCTTTATATTGTTTGTTTGGCATCCTTCCGACCATTCAATGTCGATGTACGGTATATAAATTTTGATAATATAACCTTGTGGTGCTGAGATGTCCCACACCTCATTGCTGTT